>NC_052307.1:83711097-83713148 GCF_016432855.1 Salvelinus namaycush
GTAGGGAGAATGTGTTGCTGGTACCATCTAGAACCTACTGTATGTTTAGTCAGGGAGAATGTGTTGCTGGTACCATCTAGAACCTACTGTATGTTTTAGTCAGGAGAATGTGTTGCTGGTACCATCTAGAACCTACTGTTGTTTAGTCAGGGAGAATGTGTTGCTGGTACCATCTAGACCCTACTGTATGTTTTAGTCAGGGAGAATGTGTTGCTGGTACCATCTAGAACCTACTGTATGTTTTAGTCAGGGAGAATGTGTTGCTGGTACCATCTAGAACCTACTGTATGTTTTAGTCAGGGAGAATGTGTTGCTGGTACATCTAGACCTACTGTATGTTTTAGTCAGGGAGAATGTGTGGCTGTACCATCTAGAACCTACTGTATGTTTTAGTCAGGGAGAATGTGTTGCTGGTACTCTAGAACCTACTGTATGTTTTAGTCAGGGAGATGTGTTGCTGGTACCATCTAGAACCTACTGTATGTTTTAGTCAGGGAGAATGTGTTGCTGGTACCATCTAAACCTACTGTATGTTTTAGTCAGGGAGAATGTGTTGCTGGTACCATCTAGAACCTCTGTATGTTTTAGTCAGGAGAATGTGTTGCTGGTACCATCTAGAACCTACTGTATGTTTTAGTCAGGGAGAATGTGTGCTGGTACCATCTAGAACCTACTGTATGTTTAGTCAGGGAGAATGTGTTGCTGGTACCATCTAAACCTACTGTATGTTTTAGTCAGGAGAATGTGTTGCTGGTACCATCTAGAACCTACTGTGTTTTAGTCAGGGAGAATGTGTTGCTGGTACCATCTGAACCTACTGTATGTTTTAGTCAGGAGAATGTGTTGCTGGTACCATCTAGAAACTACTGTATGTTTTAGTCAGGGAGAATGGTTGCTGGTACCATCTAGAACCTACTGTATGTTTTAGTCAGGGAGAATGTGTTGCTGGTACCATCTAGAACCTACTGTATGTTTTAGTCAGGGAGAATGTGTTGCTGGTACCGTCTAGAACCTACTGTATGTTTTAGTCAGGGAGAATGTGTTGCTGGTACCATCTAGAACCTACTGTATGTTTTAGTCAGGGAGAATGTGTTGCTGGTACCATCTAGAACCTACTGTATGTTTTAGTCAGGGAGAATGTGTTGCTGGTACATCTAGAACCTACTGTATGTTTAGTCAGGGAGAATGTGTTGCTGGTACCATCTAGAACCTACTGTATGTTTAGTCAGGGAGAATGTGTTGCTGGTACCATCTAAACCTACTGTATGTTTTAGTCAGGGAGAATGTGTTGCTGGTACCATCTATAACCTACTGTATGTTTTAGTCAGGGAGAATGTGTTGTGTACCATCTAGAACCTACTGTATGTTTTAGTCAGGGAGAATGTGTTGCTGGTACCATCTAGAACCTACTGTATGTTTTAGTCAGGGAGAATGTGTTGCTGGTACCATCTAGAACCTACTGTATGTTTTAGTCAGGGAGAATGTGTTGCTGGTACCATCTAGAACCTACTGTATGTTTTAGTCAGGGAGAATGTGTTGCTGGTACCTCTAGAACCTACTGTATGTTTTAGTCAGGGAGAATGTGGCTGGTACCATCTAGAACCTACTGTATGTTTTAGTCAGGGAGAATGTGTTGCTGGTACCATCTAGAACCTACTGTATGTTTTAGTCAGGGAGAATGTGTTGCTGGTACCATCTAGAACCTACTGTATGTTTTAGTCAGGGAGAATGTGTTGCTGGTACCATCTAGAACCTACTGTATGTTTTAGTCAGGGAGAATGTGTTGCTGGTCCCATCTAGAACCTCTTATGTTTTATCAGGGAGATGTGTTGCTGGTACCATCTAGAACCTACTGTATGTTTTAGTCAGGGAGAATGTGTTGCTGGTACCATCTAGAACCTACTGTATGTTTTAGTCAGGGAGAATGTGTTGCTGGTACCATCTAGAACCTACTGTATGTTTTAGTCAGGGAGAATGTGTTGCTGTACCATCTAGACCTACTGTAGTTTTAGTCAGGAGAATGTGTTGCTGGTACCATCTAGAACCTACTG
>NC_052307.1:83713248-83758110 GCF_016432855.1 Salvelinus namaycush
ACGTCTATCCTCTCCTCAGGGTTAAGGGACTAATAAGACTTGATGTTCTGTCCCCTTACCAGGGGGGTTTATATAAATGATATTATAGATTGATGGGTACTTTCTCCTCAGGTCGGTGGGGTGTAGCGTTAATTGTTAAAATAAATGTAGTTTATATTTTATTATGTTTAAAAGACCTATATAGATTGATGATCTCGTCGTCTGTAAGATATTATTCGTCTCCTCTCCTCAGGGGGTAATTAGCTATTAATTTTGAGTTGTGTTAAAGACTATATAGATTGATGTGTCCTCTCCTCAGGGAATAAAGAGCTATATAGATTGATGTGTCCTCTCACTCAGGGTAAAGACTATATAGATTGATGTGTCCTCTCCTCAGGGTAAAGACTATATAGATTGATTGTTTCTCCCTCAGGGTAAAGACTATATAGATTGATGTGTCCTCTCCTCAGGGTAAAGACTATATAGATTGATGTTCCTCTCCTCAGGGTAAAGACTATATAGATTGATGTGTCCTCTCCTCAGGGTAAAGACTATATAGATTGATGTTTTCCTCTCCTCAGGGTAAAGACTATATAGATTGATGTGTCCTCAGGGTAAAAAGCTATATAGATTGATGTCTCCTCTCCTCAGGGTAAAGACTATATAGATTGAGTGTCCTCTCTCAGGTAAAGACTATATAGATTGATGTCTCTCTCCTCAGGGTAAAGACTATATATATTGTGTGTCCTCTCCTCAGGGTAAGATATATAGATTGATGTCTCCTCTCAGGGTAAAGACTATATAGATTGATGTGTCCTCTCCTCAGGGTAAAGACTATATAGATTGATGTGTTCCTCTCCTCAGGGTAAAGACTATATAGATTATTGTTTCCTCTCTCAGGGTAAAGACATATAGATTGATGTGTCCTCTCCTCAGGGTAAAGACTATATAGATTGATGTGTCCTCTCCTCAGGGTAAAGACTATATAGATTGATGTGTCCTCTTCTCAGGGTAAAGACTATATAGATTGATGTCTCTCTCCTCAGGGTAAAGACTCATATAGATTGATGTCTCCTTCCTCAGGGTAAAGACTATATAGATTGATGTGTCCTCTCAGGGTAAAGACTATATAGATGTGTCCTCTCTCAGGGTAAAGACTATATAGATTGATGTGTCCTCTCCTCAGGGTAAAGACTATATAGATTGATGTTCCTCTCCTCAGGGTAAAGGACTATATAGATTGATGTGCCTCTCCTCAGGGTAAAGACTATATAGATTGATGTTCCTCTCCTCAGGGTAAAGACTATATAGATTGATGTTCCTTCCTCAGGGTAAAGACTATATAGATTGATGTGTCCTCTCCTCAGGGTAAAGACTATATAGATTGATGTGTCCTCTCCTCAGGGTAAAGACTATATAGATTGATGTGTCCTCTCCTCAGGGTAAAAGACTATATAGATTGATGTTCCTCTCCTCAGGGTAAAGACTATATAGATTGATGTGTCCTCTCCTCAGGGTAAAGACTATATAGATTGATGTGTCCTCTCCTAGGGTAAGACTATATAGATTGATGTCTCCTCTCTCAGGGTAAAGACTATATAGATTGATGTCCTTCCTCAGGGTAAAGGCTATATAGATGATGTTCCTCTCCTCAGGGTAAAGACTATAAGATTGATGTGTCCTCTCCTCAGGGTAAAGACTATATAGATTGATGTCTCCTCTCCTCAGGGTAAAGACTATATAGATGATGTGTCTCTCCTCAGGGTAAAGACTATATAGATTGATGTGTCTCTCCTCAGGGTAAAGACTATATAGATTGATGTTTCCTCTCCTCAGGGAAGACTATATAGATTGATGTCCTTCCTCAGGGTAAAGACTATATAGATGATGTTCCTCTCCTCAGGGTAAAGACTATATAGATTGATGTGTCCTCTCCTCAGGGTAAAGACTATATAGATTGATGTGTCCTCTCCTCAGGGTAAAGACTATATAGATTGATGTGTCCTCTCCTCAGGGTAAAGACTATATAGATTGATGTCTCCTCTCCTCAGGGTAAAGACTATATAGATTGTGTCTCCTCTCCTCAGGGTAAAACTATATAGATTGATGTGTGTCCCTCCTCAGGGTAAAGACTATATAGATTGATGTGTCCTCTCCTCAGGGTAAAGACTATATAGATTGATGTGTCCTCTCCTCAGGGTAAAGACTATATAGATTGATGTCTCCTCTCCTCAGGTAAAGACTATATAGATTGATGTGTCCTCTCTCAGGGTAAAGACTATATAGATTGATGTGTCTCTCCTCAGGGTAAAGACTATATAGATTGATGTGTCCTCTCCTCAGGGTAAAGACTATATAGATTGATGTTCCTCTCTCAGGGTAAAGACTATATAGATTGATGTGTCCTCTCCTCAGGGTAAAGACTATATAGATTGTGTCTCCTCAGGGTAAAGACTATATAGATTGATGTGTCCTCTCCTCAGGGTAAAGACTATATAGATTGATGTCTCCTCTCCTCAGGGTAAAGACTATATAGATTGATGTGCTCTCCTCAGGGTAAAGACTATATAGATTGATGGTCCTCTCTCAGGGTAAAGACTATATAGATTGATGTGTCTCTCCTCAGGGTAAAGACTATATAGATTGATGTGTCCTCTCTCAGGGTAAAGACTATATAGATTGATTTGTCCTCTCCTCAGGGTAAAGACTATAAGATTGATGTGTCCTCTCTCAGGGTAAAGACTATATAGATTGATGTCTCCTCCTCAGGGTAAAGACTATATAGATTGATGTTCCTCTCCTCAGGGTAAAGACTATATAGATTGATGGTCCTCTCTCAGGGTAAAGACTATATAGATTGATGTGTCTCTCCCAGGGTAAAGACTATATAGATTGATGTGTCCTCTCCTCAGGGTAAAGACTATATAGATGATGTGTCCTCTCCCAGGGTAAAGACTATATAGATTGATGTTTCCTCTCTCAGGGTAAAGACTATATAGATTGATGTGTCCTCTCCTCAGGGTAAAGACTATATAGATTGATGTTTCCTCTCCTCAGGGTAGAATATATAGATGATGTTGTCCTCTCCCAGGGTAAAGACTATATAGATTGATGTGTCCTCTCCTCAGGGTAAAGACTATATAGATTGATGTGTCCTCTCCTCAGGGTAAAGACTATATAGATGTGTCTCCTCTCTCAGGGTAAAAGACTATATAGATTGATGTGTCCTTCCTCAGGGTAAAGACTATATAGATTGATGTCTCTCTCCTCAGGGTAAAGACTATATAGATTGATGTCTCCTCTCCTAGGGTAAAGACTATTAGATTGATGTGTCCTCTCCACAGGGTAAAGACTATATAGATTGATGTGTCCTCCCTCAGGGTAAAGACATATAAGATTGATGTGTCCTCTCCTCAGGGTAAAGACTATATAGATTGATGTGTCCTCTCCACAGGGTAAAGACTATATAGATTGATGTGTCCTCAGGGTAAAGACTATATAGATTGATGTGTCCTCTCCTCAGGGTAAAGACTATATAGATTGATGTGTCCTCTCCTCAGGGTAAAGACTATATAGATTGATGTCTCCTCTCCTCAGGGTAAAGACTATATAGATTGATGTGTCCTCTCCTCAGGGTAAAGACTATATAGATTGATGTGTCCTCTCCTCGGGTAAAGACTATATAGATGATGTGTCCCTCAGGGTAAGACATATAGATTGATGTCTCTCTCTCAGGGTAAAGACTATATAGATTGATGTGTCCTCCTAAGGTAAAGACTATATAGATTGATGTGTCCCTCCTCAGGGTAAAAGACTATATAGATTGATGTGTCCTCAGGGTAAAGACTATATAGATTGATGTGTCCTCTCCTCAGGGTAAAGACTATATAGATGATGTGTCCTCTCCTCAGGGTAAAGACTATATAGATTGATGTGTCCTCTCTCAGGGTAAAGACTATATAGATTGATGTTTCCTCTCCTCAGGGTAAAGACTATATAGATTGACGTGTCCTCTCCTCAGGGTAAAGACTATATAGATTGATGTGTCCTTCCTCAGGGTAAAGACTATATAGATGATGTTTCCTTCCTCAGGGTAAAGACTATATAGATTGATGTGTCCTCAGGGTAAAGACTATATAGATTGATGTCTCCTCTCCTCAGGGTAAAAGACTATATAGATTGATGTGTCCTCTCCTCAGGGTAAAGACTATATAGATTGATGTCTCCTCTCCTCAGGGTAAAGACTATATAGATTGATGTTTCCTCTCCTCAGGGTAAAGACTATATAGATTGATGTTTCCTCCTCAGGGTAAAGACTATATAGATTGATGTCCTCAGGGTAAATACTATATTGTTTCATGTATTGATTAACCTCTGAAGCTGCTTTGGGTCCGTCCTGTTCTGATGTCGTCTAACTCCTCCATCAGGGGGCGGTTCCTAAGGGCAACGCCACCAAAGAGTACATGGACAGTCTAGACAGCTTGAAACCTGGAGAGGTCATCTATGAATGTCCCAAGTGCTTGCAGCATCCAGCCACAGAGGGCTCACCACTGCAGGTAGACACCATGACAGAGATGGTATAGATATCTATAGATACACATCTAGACACAGAGGGCTCAACACTGCAGGTAGACACCATGACAGAGATGGTATAGATATTATAGATACACACATCTAGACACAGAGGGCTCACCACTGCAGGTAGACACCATGACAGAGATGGTATAGATATTATAGATACACATAAGACACAGAGGGCTCATCACTGCAGGTAGACACCATGACAGAGATGGTATAGATATCTATAGATACATCACATCTAGACACAGAGGGGCTCACCACTGCAGGTAGACACCATGACAGAGATGGTATAGATATCTATAGATACACATACATTAGACACAGAGGGCTCACCACTGCAGGTAGACACAATGACAGAGATGGTATAGATATATAGATACACATCACATCTAGACACAGAGGGCTCACCACTGCAGGTAGACACCATGACAGAGATGGTATAGATATCTATAGATACACATCACATCAAGACACAGAGGGCTCACCACTGCAGGTAGACACCATGACAGAGATGGTATAGATATCTATAGATACACATCTAGACACAGAGGGCTCACCACTGCAGGTAGACACCATGACAGAGATGGTATAGATATCTATAGATACACATCATCTAGACACAGAGGGCTCACCACTGCAGGTAGACACCATGACAGAGATGGTATAGATATCTATAGATACACCGAGACACATCACATCTAGACACAGAGGGCTCATCACTGCAGGTAGACACCATGACAGAGATGGTATAGATATCTATAGATACACTTCTAGACACAGAGGACTCACCACTGCAGGTAGACACCATGACAGAGATGGTATAGATATCTATAGATACACATCTAGACACAGAGGGCTCACCACTGCAGGTAGACACCATGACAGAGATGGTATAGATATCTATAGTACACATCACATCTAGACACAGAGGGCTCAACCACGTCAGGTGAGGGTTACTCACTGTCTTAAGGTGTCTGCATGCTTCCCACCCGAAACAGGTCGGAACAGTTTGTGCGTACAGTACCAGTCAAAAGTTTGGACAAACCTACTCATTCAAGGGTTTTTCTTTATTTTTATTATTTTCTACATTGTAGAATAATAGTGAAGACATCAAAACTATGAAATAACACATATGGAATCATGTAGTAACCAAAAAAGTGTTAAACAAATCCAAATAGATTTTAGATTCTTCAAAGAAGCCACCCTTTGCCTTTGCATGATGACAGCTTTGCACACTGTTATCATTCTCTCAACCAGCTTCATTAGGTAGTCACCTGGAATGCATTTCAATGAACAGGTGTGCCTTGTTAAAAGTTAATTTGTGGAATTTCTTTCCTTCTTAATGTGTTTGAGAAAATTCAGTTGTGTTGTGACACAGAAGATAGCCCTGTTTGGTAAAAGACCAGGTCCATATTATGGCAAGAACAGCTTATATAAGCAAAGAGAAACGACAGTTCATCATTACTTTAAGACATGAAGGTCAGTCAATACGAAACAATTCAAGAACCTTTAAAGTGTCTTCAAGTGGAGTCGCAAAAACCATCAAGCGCTATGATGAATCTGGCTCTCATGAGGACCGCCACAGGAAAGGAAGACCCAGAGTTACCTCTGCTGCAGAGGATAAGTTCATTAGAGTTACCAGCCTCAGAAATTGATGCCCACATAAATGTTTCACAGAGTTCAAGTAAGAGACACATCTCAACATCAACTGTTCAGAGGAGACTGCGTGAATCAGGCCTTCATGGTCAAATTGCTGTAAAGAAACCACTACTAAAGGACACCAATAAAAAGAAGAGACTTTCTTGGGCCAAGAAACACGACCAATGGACATTAGACCGGTGGAAATCTGTCCTTTGGTCTGATGAGTCCAAATTTGAGATTTTTGGTTCCAACCGTTGTGTCTTTGTGAGATGTAGAGTAGGTGAACGGATGATCTCTGAATGTGTGGTTCCCACCGTGAAGCATGGAGGAGGAGGTGTGATGGTGCTTTGCTGGTGACACTGTCAGTGATTTATTTAGTATTCAAGGCACACTTAACCAGCATGGCTACAACAGCATTCTGCAGCGATACGCCATCCCATCTGGTTTGTGCTTATTGGGATTATATAATTAGTTTTCAAACAGGAAAATGACCCAAAACACACCTTCAGGCTGTGTAAGGGCTATTTGACCAAGGAGAGTGATGGAGTGCTGCATCAGATGACCTGGCCTCCACAATCACCCAACCTCAACCCAATTGAGATGGTTTGGGATGAGTTGGACCATAGCCAGCAAGTGCTCAGCATATGTGGGAACTTCTTTCAAGACTGTTGGAAAAGTATTCCAGGTGAGGCTGGTTGAGAGAATGCAAAAAGTGTGCAAAGGGTGGCTACTTTGAAGAATGTCAAATATAAAATATACTTTGACTTGTGTAACACTTATTTTGGTTACGACATGATTCCACACGTGTTATTTCATAGTTTTGATGTCTTCACTATTATTTTACAATGTAGAAAATGGTAAAAAAATAAAGAAAAACCCTTGAATGAGTAGGTGTGTCCAAACTTTTGACTGGTACTGTAGATCATGACAACATTTTATGCCGTTTTTGTTAGTTTTGGTCTTCGGCTTTCGGTTTTCTTCGGTTGTTTGTGTACACAAAAAAGTTTGCCGAGGCTGAAGTCAGTAATTAAGGTCTACACCCCTTCGTCAGTGATTGGAGGAGGGATTTTTCAATTAGGTGTTTGTTGTTATTCAAGGAGACTAATCAGTTTCATGCTAAACAAAACACTTGAGAAATACGAAACATCTTCGTTGGATGTAAAATCGTGCGACTAAGATCTCCTCGGCAAAACCGTCATTTTATGACCGATTTCTTGAGTTATCTTCTATTCGTTCTGACTTTTTGAGGAAGTGGATACTGGCTACGGCGTCTCTAAATGGACAAACAGTACTATTGGTGTTTTATTCTGAAGTATGTGAGAACACTTATTCAGGTTCACCTAGTCGAGTTCTCAACACACACACACACACACACACACACACACACACACACACACACACACACACACACACACACACACACACACACACACACACACACACACACACACACACACACACACACACACACAGTGGGAGAATTGAATACACACTGACTCACACTCATCTAAACACTGGTTAGGCCAATAGCTTCACTAGTTAATGTCCATGACTCCTTCTAGTGAGGTTCAACGTGTCTTTACCGTCTAATACATTGTGTCACTGCTTGTATTGGCTCCTGTCACCTGGAAGTTTGTACGGTTATACAGTCATGTAATCACACATTTCTACCAGGGTCTTTGTCAAAGGAATTAATGTAGGTTTCCCATCTCTCCTCGCCTGTAGCATCTGTAAGCGATGTATCCGTAAGATGGACCACCACTGTCCCTGGGTCAACAACTGTGTCGGGGAGAAGAACCAGCGCTTCTTTGTGCTCTTCACTGTAAGTACCTTCTGTCAGGTCCTACCATACCTCAGTGTAGGAGGAGTCCTGACTGTACCTTATGTCAAGTCCTACCGTACCTCAGTGTAGGAGGAGTCCTGACTGTACCTTATTATGTCAAGTCCTACCATACCTCAGTGTAGGGCGAGTCCTTCCTGACTGTACCTTATTATGTCAAGTCCTACCATACCTCAGTGTAGGAGGGGTCCTGACTGTACCTTATGTCAAGTCCTACCATACCTCAGTGTAGGAGGAGTCCTGACTGTACCTTATTATGTCAAGTCCTACCATACCTCAGTGTAGGAGGGGTCCTGACTGTACCTTATGTCAAGTCCTACCGTACCTCAGTGTAGGAGGAGTCCTGACTGTACCTTATTATGTCAAGTCCTACCATACCTCAGTGTAGGAGGGGTCCTGACTGTACCTGATGTCAAGTCCTACCATACCTCAGTGTAGGAGGGGTCCTGACTGTACCTGATGTCAAGTCCTACCATACCTCAGTGTAGGAGGGGTCCTGACTGTACCTTATGTCAAGTCCTACCGTACCTCAGTGTAGGAGGAGTCCTGACTGTACCTTATTATGTCAAGTCCTACCATACCTCTGTAGGAGGAGTCCTGACTGTACCTGATGTCAAGTCCTACCATACCTCAGTGTAGGAGGGGTCCTGACTGTACCTTATGTCAAGTCCTACCATACCTCAGTGTAGGGCGAGTCCTTCCTGACTGTACCTTATTATGTCAAGTCCTACCATACCTCAGTGTAGGGCGAGTCCTTCCTGACTGTACCTTATTATGTCAAGTCCTACCATACCTCAGTGTAGGGCGAGTCCTTCCTGACTGTACCTTATTATGTCAAGTCCTACCATACCTCAGTGTAGGAGGAGTCCTGGCTGTACCTTATTATGTCAAGTCCTACAATACCTCAGTGTAGTGGGGAGTCCTGACTGTACCTTATTATGTCAAGTCCTACCATACCTCAGTGTAGGAGGAGTCCTGGCTGTACCTTATTATGTCAAGTCCTACAATACCTCAGTGTAGTGGGGAGTCCTGACTGTACCTTATTATGTCAAGTCCTACCATACCTCAGTGTAGGAGGAGTCCTGACTGTACCTTATTATGTCAAGTCCTACCATACCTCAGTGTAGTGGGGAGTCCTGACTGTACCTTATTATGTCAAGTCCTACCATACCTCAGTGTAGGAGGAGTCCTGGCTGTACCTTATTATGTCAAGTCCTACCATACCTCAGTGTAGGAGGAGTCCTGACTGTACCTTATTATGTCAAGTCCTACCATACATCAGTGTAGGAGGAGTCCTGACTGTACCTTATTATGTCAAGTCCTACCATACATCAGTGTAGGAGGAGTCCTGACTGTACCTTATTATGTCAAGTCCTACCGTACCTCAGTGTAGGAGGAGTCCTGACTGTACCTTATTATGTCAAGTCCTACCATACCTCAGTGTAGGGCGAGTCCTTCCTGACTGTACCTTATTATGTCAAGTCCTACCATACCTCAGTGTAGGGCGAGTCCTTCCTGACTGTACCTTATTATGTCAAGTCCTACCATACCTCAGTGTAGGAGGGGTCATGACTGTACCTTATTATGTCAAGTCCTACCATACCTCAGTGTAGTGGGGAGTCCTGACTGTACCTTATTATGTCAAGTCCTACCATACCTCAGTGTAGGAGGAGTCCTGACTGTACCTTATTATGTCAAGTCCTACCATACATCAGTGTAGGAGGAGTCCTGACTGTACCTTATTATGTCAAGTCCTACCATACATCAGTGTAGGAGGAGTCCTGACTGTACCTTATTATGTCAAGTCCTACCGTACCTCAGTGTAGGAGGAGTCCTGACTGTACCTTATTATGTCAAGTCCTACCATACCTCAGTGTAGGGCGAGTCCTTCCTGACTGTACCTTATTATGTCAAGTCCTACCATACCTCAGTGTAGGGCGAGTCCTTCCTGACTGTACCTTATTATGTCAAGTCCTACCATACCTCAGTGTAGGAGGGGTCATGACTGTACCTTATTATGTCAAGTCCTACCATACCTCAGTGTAGTGGGGAGTCCTGACTGTACCTTATTATGTCAAGTCCTACCATACCTCAGTGTAGTGGGGAGTCCTGACTGTACCTTATTATGTCAAGTCCTACCATACCTCAGTGTAGTGGGGAGTCCTGACTGTACCTTATTATGTCAAGTCCTACAATACCTCAGTGTAGTGGGGAGTCCTGACTGTACCTTATTATGTCAAGTCCTACCATACATCAGTGTAGGAGGAGTCCTGACTGTACCTTATTATGTCAAGTCCTACCGTACCTCAGTGTAGGAGGAGTCCTGACTGTACCTTATTATGTCAAGTCCTACCATACCTCAGTGTAGGGCGAGTCCTTCCTGACTGTACCTTATTATGTCAAGTCCTACCATACCTCAGTGTAGGGCGAGTCCTTCCTGACTGTACCTTATTATGTCAAGTCCTACCATACCTCAGTGTAGGAGGGGTCATGACTGTACCTTATTATGTCAAGTCCTACCATACCTCAGTGTAGTGGGGAGTCCTGACTGTACCTTATTATGTCAAGTCCTACCATACCTCAGTGTAGTGGGGAGTCCTGACTGTACCTTATTATGTCAAATCCTACAATACCTCAGTGTAGTGGGGAGTCCTGACTGTACCTTATTATGTCAAGTCCTACCATACCTCAGTGTAGGAGGAGTCCTGACTGTACCTTATTATGTCAAGTCCTACCATACCTCAGTGTAGTGGGGAGTCCTGACTGTACCTTATTATGTCAAGTCCTACAATACCTCAGTGTAGGAGGGGTCATGACTGTACCTTATTATGTCAAGTCCTACCATACCTCAGTGTAGTGGGGAGTCCTGACTGTACCTTATTATGTCAAGTCCTACCATACCTCAGTGTAGGAGGGGTCATGACTGTACCTTATTATGTCAAGTCCTACCATACCTCAGTGTAGGAGGGGTCATGACTGTACCTTATTATGTCAAGTCCTACCATACCTCAGTGTAGGGGGAGTCCTGACTGTACCTTATTATGTCAAGTCCTACCGTACCTCAGTGTAGGAGGAGTCCTGGCTGTACCTTATTATGTCAAGTCCTACCGTACCTCAGTGTAGGAGGAGTCCTGACTGTACCTGATGTCAAGTCCTACCATACCTCAGTGTAGGAGGAGTCCTGACTGTACCTTATTATGTCAAGTCCTACCATACCTCAGTGTAGGAGGAGTCCTGACTGTACCTGATGTCAAGTCCTACCATACCTCAGTGTAGGAGGAGTCCTGACTGTACCTTATTATGTCAAGTCCTACCATACCTCAGTGTAGGAGGAGTCCTGACTGTACCTGATGTCAAGTCCTACCATACCTCAGTGTAGGAGGAGTCCTGACTGTACCTGATGTCAAGTCCTACCATACCTCAGTGTAGGAGGAGTCCTGACTGTACCTTATTATGTCAAGTCCTACCATACCTCAGTGTAGGAGGAGTCCTGACTGTACCTGATGTCAAGTCCTACCATACCTCAGTGTAGGGGGAGTCCTGACTGTACCTTATTATGTCAAGTCCTACCATACCTCAGTGTAGGGGGAGTCCTGACTGTACCTTATTATGTCAAGTCCTACCGTACCTCAGTGTAGGGGGAGTCCCGACTGTACCTTATTATGTCAAGTCCTACCATACCTCAGTGTAGGGGGAGTCCCGACTGTACCTTATTATGTCAAGTCCTACCATACCTCAGTGTAGGGGGATCCTGACTGTACCTTATTATGTCAAGTCCTACCATACCTCAGTGTAGGAGGAGTCCTGACTGTACCTTATTATGTCAAGTCCTACCATACCTCAGTGTAGGGGGAGTCCTGACTGTACCTTATTATGTCAAGTCCTACCATACCTCAGTGTAGGGGGAGTCCTGACTGTACCTTATTATGTCAAGTCCTACCGTACCTCAGTGTAGGAGGAGTCCTGACTGTACCTTATTATGTCAAGTCCTACCGTACCTCAGTGTAGGAGGAGTCCTGACTGTACCTTATTATGTCAAGTCCTACCATACCTCAGTGTAGGAGGAGTCCTGACTGTACCTTATTATGTCAAGTTCTACCATACCTCAGTGTAGAGGGAATCCTTCCTGACTGTACCTTATTATGTCAAGTTCTACCATACCTCAGTGTAGGGGGAATCCTTCCTGACTGTACCTTATTATGTCAAGTCCTACCGTACCTCAGTGTAGGAGGAGTCCTGACTGTACCTTATTATGTCAAGTCCTACCGTACCTCAGTGTAGGAGGAGTCCTGACTGTACCTTATTATGTCAAGTCCTACCATACCTCGGTGTAGGGGGGAATCCTTCCTGACTGTACCTTATTATGTCAAGTCCTACCGTACCTCAGTGTAGGGGGGGATCCTTCCTGACTTTACCTTATTATGTCAAGTCCTACCATACCTCAGTGTAGGGGAGTCCTGACTGTACCTTATTATGTCAAGTCCTACCATACCTCAGTGTAGGGGGAATCCTTCCTGACTGTATCTTATTATGTCAAGTCCTACCATACCTCAGTGTAGGGGAGTCCTGACTGTACCTTATTATGTCAAGTCCTACCATACCTCAGTGTAGGGGGAATCCTTCCTGACTGTACCTTATTATGTCAAGTCATACCATACCTCAGTGTAGGGGAGTCCTGACTGTACCTTATCATGTCAAGTCCTACCGTACCTCAGTGTAGGGGGAATCCTTCCTGAATGTACCTTATTATGTCAAGTCCTACCATACCTCAGTGTAGGGGGAATCCTTCCTGAATGTACCTTATTATGTCAAGTCCTACCATACCTCAGTGTAGGGGGGGGATCCTTCCTGACTTTACCTTATTATGTCAAGTCCTACCATACCTCAGTGTAGGGGGAGTCCTGACTGTACCTTATTATGTCAAGTCCTACCATACCTCAGTGTAGGGGGGGATCCTGACTGTACCTTATTATGTCAAGTCCTACCATACCTCAGTGTAGGGGGAATCCTTCCTGACTGTACCTTATTATGTCAAGTCCTACCGTACCTCAGTGTAGGGGGAATCCTTCCCGACTGTACCTTATTATGTCAAGTCCTACCATACCTCAGTGTAGGAGGGGTCCTGACTGTACCTTATTATGTCAAGTCCTACCATACCTCAGTGTAGGGGGAATCCTTCCTGAATGTACCTTATTATGTCAAGTCCTACCATACCTCAGTGTAGGGGGAATCCTGACTGTACCTTATTATGTCAAGTCCTACCATACCTCAGTGTAGGGGGAGTCCTGACTGTACCTTATTATGTCAAGTCCTACCGTACCTCAGTGTAGGAGGAGTCCTGACTGTACCTTATTATGTCAAGTCCTACCATACCTCAGTGTAGGAGGAGTCCTGACTGTACCTTATTATGTCAAGTCCTACCATACCTCAGTGTAGGAGGAGTCCTGACTGTACCTTATTATGTCAAGTCCTACCATACCTCAGTGTAGGGGGAGTCCTGACTGTACCTTATTATGTCAAGTCCTACCATACCTCAGTGTAGGAGGAATCCTGACTGTACCTTATTATGTCAAGTCCTACCATATCTCAGTGTAGGGGGAGTCCTGACTGTACCTTATTATGTCAAGTCCTACCGTACCTCAGTGTAGGGGGAATCCTTCCTGAATGTACCTTATTATGTCAAGTCCTACCATACCTCAGTGTAGGGGGAGTCCTGACTGTACCTTATTATGTCAAGTCCTACCATACCTCAGTGTAGGAGGAGTCCTGACTGTACCTTATTATGTCAAGTCCTACCATACCTCAGTGTAGGGGGAATCCTTCCTGACTGTACCTTATTATGTCAAGTCCTACCGTACCTCAGTGTAGGAGGGGTCCTGACTGTACCTTATTATGTCAAGTCCTACCATACCTCAGTGTAGGAGGGGTCATGACTGTACCTTATTATGTCAAGTCCTACCATACCTCAGTGTAGGGGGAATCCTTCCTGACTGTACCTTATTATGTCAAGTCCTACCATACCTCAGTGTAGGAGGAGTCCTGACTGTACCTGATGTCAAGTCCTACCATACCTCAGAGTAGGGGGAGTCCTGACTGTACCTGATGTCAAGTCCTACCATACCTCAGAGTAGGGGGAGTCCTGACTGTACCTTATTATGTCAAGTCCTACCGTACCTCAGTGTAGGGGGAGTCCTGACTGTACCTTATTATGTCAAGTCCTACCATACCTCAGTGTAGGAGGAGTCCTGACTGTACCTTATTATGTCAAGTCCTACCATACCTCAGAGTAGGGGGAATCCTGACTGTACCTTATTATGTCAAGTCCTACCATACCTCAGTGTAGGGGGAGTCCTGACTGTACCTGATGTCAAGTCCTACCATACCTCAGTGTAGGGGGAGTCCTGACTGTACCTTATTATGTCAAGTCCTACCATACCTCAGTGTAGGGGGAGTCCTGACTGTACCTGATGTCAAGTCCTACCGTACCTCAGTGTAGGAGGAGTCCTGACTGTACCTTATTATGTCAAGTCCTACCATACCTCAGAGTAGGGGGAATCCTGACTGTACCTTATTATGTCAAGTCCTACCATACCTCAGTGTAGGGGGAGTCCTGACTGTACCTGATGTCAAGTCCTACCATACCTCAGAGTAGGGGGAATCCTGACTGTACCTGATGTCAAGTCCTACCATACCTCAGTGTAGGAGGAGTCCTGACTGTACCTGATGTCAAGTTCTACCATACCTCAGTGTAGGAGGAGTCCTGACTGTACCTGATGTCAAGTCCTACCATACCTCAGAGTAGGGGGAATCCTGACTGTACCTTATGTCAAGTTCTACCGTACCTCAGAGCGATGGTGTAGTTGTGGTGTCTGACTATTGGTTACATTAATGTCCAGCATTTGATGTTTATCTCTCCCAGCGTCTGCGTGGGTAATAACCCTTTATTCACTGTTTTTCTCTCTCCCCCTCTTCCTCTCCACCTCTCTTTCTGTCTTCCTCTCTCTCTCTTTCTCTTCCTCCCGCTCACTTCCCCCATTCTACTCTCTCCTGTTTCCTCTCTCTCTCTCTACCTCCTTCCCCTGTCCCTCTCCTTTCTCTGACTCCATCATTACCCTCTCTCCTTCCTCACTCCCCCCTTCTCTCCTCCTCCCTTCTCTCCTCCTCCCTTCCCCTCTCTCCTCCTCCCTTCCCCTCTCTCCTCCTCCCTTCCCCACTCCCCCCTTCTCTCCCCCTCCCCTCTCTCCCCCTCCCCTCTCTCCCCCTCCCCTCTCTCCTCCTCCCCTCTCTCCTCCTCCCCTCTCTCCTCCCTCCAGATGTACATAGCTCTGATCTCGGTCTACGCCCTCTGCCTCAGTTTCCTACAGTTCTACAGCTGTGTCCACGACCAGTGGAATGGTAGGCTACTGTTTACGTCTACATTCACTGTGGTAGGCTACTGTTTACTTCTACATTCACTGTGGTAGGCTACTGTTTACTTCTACATTCACTGTGGTAAGCTACTGTTTACTTCTACATTCACTGTGGTAGGCTACTGTTCTACATTCACTTTGGTAGGCTACTGTTTACTTCTACATTCACTGTGGTAGGCTACTGTTTACTTCTACATTCACTGTGGTAGGCTACTGTTTACTGCTACATTCACTGTGGTAGGCTACTGTTTACTGCTACATTCACTGTGGTAGGCTACTGTTTACAGCTGTGTCCATGACCAGTGGAATGGTAGGCTACTGTTTACTGCTACATTCACTGTGGTAGTCTACTGTTTACTTCTACATTCACTGTGGTAGGCTACTGTTTACTTCTACATTCACTGTGGTAGGCTACTGTTCTACATTCACTTTGGTAGGCTACTGTTTACTTCTACGTTCACTGTGGTAGGCTACTGTTTACTTCTACATTCACTGTGGTAGGCTACTGTTTACTGCTACATTCACTGTGGTAGGCTACTGTTTACTTCTACATTCACTGTGGTAGGCTACTGTTTACGTCTACGTTCACTGTGGTAGGCTACTGTTTACGTCTACGTTCACTGTGGTAGGCTACTGTTTACTTCTACATTCACTGTGGTAGGCTACTGTTTACTTCTACATTCACTGTGGTAGGCTACTGTTTACTTCTTCATTCACTGTTGTAGGTTACTGTGTTTCTATGTTTAGTGTAATGGTAGGCTACTGTAGGATAAGGGTACGGCTAAGACTATAAGAACTGGTCGTCTAGTACGTTCGGAACAGAGAGTAAAAGGAGCAGGTTTCTGGGCACGGAAGAATAGACTCAAGGCATAATGTACAGACAAGGGTATGGTAGGACGTGAATACAGTAGAGGTAAACCTAGGCATTGAGTGACGATGAGAGAGGTATTGTCTCTAGAGACACCATTTAAACCAGGTGAGGTCACCTCATGTGTGGGAGGTGGAACAAAAGGGTTAGCTAAGGCATATTGAGCAGGGCTGGAGGCTCTACAGTGAAATAAGACAATCACTAACCAAAATAGCAATGGACAAGGCATATTGACATTAGGGATGCGTAGCTGAGAGATCATGGGGTCTAGTGAGTAGCTAGGTGGGCTGGAGACACAGCGATTCAGACAGCTAGCGGGCCGGGGCTAGCAGGCTAGCAGAAGGGCCTTAGGGGGACGCCGCGACGGAAGAGTCTGTTGTAGCTCCCTCGGACGGTTACGTCGGCAGACCAGTCGTGACGGATCGGCAGGGCTCCGTGTAGTAAAAGGGTCCAGGCCAATTGGCAAAATAGGTATTGTAGCCCAAGGAAGTTGGCTGATGGACCTCTTTAGCTAACAGTCCGATATGCTCTGGACAGCTAGCGGGCCGGGGTTAGCGGATGGGCATTCAGGGGACGTCGTGATGGAGGAGCCTGTTCAAAACCCCCTCGGGCGGATTACGTCGGTAGACCAGTTGTGAAGGATCGGCAGGGCTCCGTATCGGCAGTAAAAGGGGTCCAGGCCAATTGGCATTGTATCCCAAGTAGTGGCTGATGGACCCCTTCAGCTTGCCGGGAGATGGGCCTAGCACAGGCTAGCTCCAGGCTAATTGGTGCTTTCTTCGGGACAGAGACGTTAGCCAGGGGGTAGCCACTCGGATAGCAGCTAGCTAGCTACAGGCTAATTGGTGCTTTCTTCGGGACAGAGACGTTAGCCAGGGAGTAGCCACTCGGATAGCAGCTAGCTAGTTGCGATGATCCAGGTGAGAAGATTCAGAGCTTGCGGTAGGAAACAGTATATGTGGGGAAGAAGAGTCCAGTGTGCTCTGGGTTGAATCGCGCTGTGCAGACTGGCAGGAGTTGTCCGGGCTAAAGGTTAGTTGATGAGTTAGTTAGCTGGCTAGCTTCTGGTTTCTTAAGTAAATAAAATATCCATACCACGGGTGAGGAGGGTTGCAGGAGAGTATGTTGGAGTTGAGGTTTAAAAAATATTTAAAAAAATAAATGTGAAGAAAATGGAAAGGAAAAAGATATATACACGGGACAAGACGAAGATGCATGACTGCTACGCCATCTTGGATATGATGAAATAATGATAATAATGATGATGATGAGCATGATAATGATGATGATGATGGCGATGAGGATGAGGATGATTGATGATGAAATGATGATAATAATGATGATGATGAGCATGATAATGATGATGATGATGAAATAATGATAATGATGGTGATGATAATGATGATGATAATGATGTTTATAATAATGATGATATTGAAGGTAATTATGAAAGTGATGATGATGATGATGATACATTTGATTTTAAATTATTCTAAATGTTAATAGAACCTTTATAATCAGAGGATAAAATAATGACACCCCTCTCCTCCTCTGTCAAAATAATGACACCTCTCTCATTCTCTGTCAAAATAAAGACACCTCTCCTCCTCTGTCAAAATAATGACACCCCTCTCCTCCTGTCAAAATAATGACACCCCTCTCCTCCTGTCAAAATAATGACACCCCTCTCCTCCTCTGTCAAAATAATGACACCTCTCTCCTCTCCCACAACTCCATCTCCCAGAATGCACTGACTTCTCTCCTCCTGTGGCGGTGATGCTGATGATCTTCCTCTGTCTGGAGGCCTTCCTCTTCCTCACCTTCACCGTGGTGATGTTCGGAACGCAGATACACTCCATCTGCAACGACGAGACGGTGAGGCACCGAGCGCGCCACACACTGTGGTCGTCACACACCGAGCACGCCACACACTGTGGTCGCCACACACCGAGCACGCCACACACTGTGGTCGCCACACACCGAGCACGCCACACACTGTGGTCGTCACACACCGAGCGCGCCACACACTGTGGTCGCCACACACCGAGCACGCCACACACTGTGGTCGTCACACACCGAGCGCGCCACACACTGTGGTCGTCACACACCGAGCACGCCACACACTGTGGTCGTCACACACCGAGCGCGCCACACACCGAGCACGCCACACACCGAGCACGCCACACACTGTGGTCGTCACACACCGAGCACGCCACACACCGAGCACGCCACACACTGTGGTCGTCACACACCGAGCACGCCACACACTGTGGTCGTCACACACCGAGCACGCCACACACTGTGGTCGTCACACACCGAGCACGCCACACACTGTGGTCGCCACACACCGAGCACGCCACACACTGTGGTCGCCACACACCGAGCGCGCCACACACCGAGCACGCCACACACCGAGCACGCCACACACCGAGCACGCCACACACTGTGGTCGTCACACACCGAGCACGCCACACACCGAGCACGCCACACACCGAGCACGCCACACACTGTGGTCGCCACACACTGTGGTCGCCACCACTTAAAGGAACACTTTAAGGTTAACAGCAGTGGTGGAAAAAATACTCAATTGTCATACTTGAGTAAAAGTAAAGATACTTTAATAGATAATGACTCAAGTAAAAGTGAAAGTCACCCAGTAAAATACTACTTGGGTAAAAGTATTTGGTTTTAAATGTACTTACGTATCGAAAGTAAATGTACAAGTACTGTTGAAGTCGGAAGTTTACATACACTTAGGTTGGAGTCATTAAAACTCGTTTTTTCAACCACTCCACAACTTTCTTGTTAACAAACTAGTTTTGGCAAGTTGGTTAGGACATCTACTTTGTGACACAAGTCATTTTTCCAACAATTGTTTACCGGTTATTTCACTTATAATTCACTGTTTCACAATTCCAGTGGGTCAGAAGTGTACACACACTAAGTTGACTGTGCCTTTAAACAGCTTGGAAAATTCCAGAAAATTATGTCATGGCTTTAGAAGCTTCTGATAGGCTAATTGACATAATTTGAGTCAATTGGAGGTGTACCTGTGGATGTATTTCAAGGCCTACCTTCCAACTCAGTGCCTCTTTGCTTGACATCATGGGAAAATCTAAAGAAATCAGCCAAGACCTCAGAAAAAAAATTGTAGACCTCCACAAGTCTGGTTCATCCTTGGGAGCAATTTCCAAACGCCTGACGGTACCACGTTCATCTGTGCAAACAATAGTACGCAAGTATAAACACCATGGGACCAAGCAGCCGTCATACCGCTCAGGAAGGAGACGCGTTCTGTCCCCTAGAGATGAACGTACTTTGGTGCGAAAAGAGCAAATCAATCCCAGAACAACAGCAAAGAACCTTGTGAAGATGCTGGAGGAAACAGGTACAAAAGTATCTATATCCACAGTAAAACGAGTCCTATATCGACATAACCTGAAAGGCCGCTCAGCAAGGAAGAAGCCACTGCTCCAAAACCGCCATAAAAAAGCCAGACTATGGTTTGCAACTGCACATGGGGACAAAGATCGTACTTTTTGGAGAAATGTCCTCTGGACTGACGAAACAAAAATAGAACTGTTTGGCCATAATGACCATTGTTATGTTTGGAGGAAAAAGGGGGAGTCTTGCAAGCCGAAGAACACCATCCCAACCGTGAAGCACGGGGGTGGCAGCATCATGTTGTGGGGGTGCTTTGTTGCAGAAGGGACTGGTGCACTTCACAAAATAGATGGCATCATGAGGATGGAAAATTATGTGGATATATTGAAGCAACATCTCAAGAAATCAGTCAGGAAGTTAAAGCTTGGTCGCAAATGGGTCTTCCAAATGGACAATGACCCCAAGCATACTTCCAAAGTTGTGGCAAAATGGCTTAAGGACAACAAAGACAAGGTATTGGAGTGGCCACCACAAAGCCCTGACCTCAATCCTATAGAAAATTTGTGGGCAGAACTGAAAAAGCGTGTGTGAGCAAGGAGGCCTACAAACCTGACTCAGTTACACCAGCTCTGTCAGGAGGAATGGGCCAAAATTCACCCAACTTATTGTGGGAAGCTTGTGGAAGGCTACCCGAAACGTTTGACCCAAGTTAAACCATTTAAAGGCAACGTGACCAAATACTAATTGAGTGTATGTAAACTTCTGACCCACTGGGAATGTGATGAAGGAAATAAAAGCTGAAATAAAAAAAATTCTCTACTATTATTCTGACATTTCACATTCTTAAAATAAAGTGGTGATCCTAACTGACCTAAGACAGGGAATTTTTACTAGGATTAAATGTCAGGAATTGTGAAAAACTGAGTTTAAATGTATTTGGTTAAGGTGTATGTAAACTTCCGACTTCAACTGTCAGTTCTTTCCACCACTGGTTTACAGGAACAGTGAACCTCATTCAACGGTATCTATAGATATCTATACCATCTCTGTCATTGGATGGTTCACTGGCTGTTTCCCTGGGTTTACTTTCTGTTGCTCTTCAAATCAGGTGATTAAATGGAGAGTATGCTATTCGTATGCTGAAGGATTGTCTGTCTGTCGATCTGTGCCTGTCTTCATGTCGATCTGTGTCTGTCTGTCTGTCGGTCTGTCTTCATGTCTGTCTCGTCTCGTCTCCCAGGAGATCGAGCGTCTGAAGAATGAGAAGCCGAGGTGGGAGCGGCGTGTGCGCTGGGAGGGGATGAAGGCCGTGTTCGGAGGCCCGCCCTCCGTCCTCTGGCTCAACCCATTCACCGGCCTGCGTCTGCGGCGCCTACTGATGACACGTACATGCCGTAGTGGTGTGGAGTTCTCTGTCTGAGGGCTGAGCAGCCCAAAACACAGCTCTTCCCCGTCTGATACCCCGGACCTCTCTGGACCATCTGTTACCCCCGGACCTCTTTGGACCGTTGGACACATCATGGGGGTTTTGGTGGTACCTTCTGGACTGATAGGATGGGGTGTGACCTGTAACTTACATCATGGAGAACAGCTGTACCCCCCCCATTCCCACTACAGGGCGTCTCCTGAAGTCCCTGTCTCTCTGCTGAGACAGACCAACAGAGTGGAGGGGGACTAAGACTTCTGTCCTCCAGACAGAGAGACTAGGGCTGAATATGGGTCTGTATCTGGGTCTGTCCTCCACACAGAGAGACTAGGGCTGAATATGGGTCTGTATCTGGGTCAGTCCTCCACACAGAGAGACTAGGGCTGAATATGGGTCTGTATCTGGGTCTGTCCTCCACACAGAGAGACTAGGGCTGAATATGGGTCTGTATCTGGGTCTGTCCTCCACACAGAGAGACTAGGGCTGAATATGGGTCTGTATCTGGGTCTGTCCTCCACACAGAGAGACTAGGGCTGAATATGGGTCTGTATCTGGGTCTGTCCTCCACACAGAGAGACTAGGGCTGAATATGGGTCTGTATCTGGGTCTGTCCTCCACACAGAGAGACTAGGGCTGAATATGGGTCTGTATCTGGGTCTGTCCTCCACACAGAGAGACTAGGGCTGAATATGGGTCTGTATCTGGGTCAGTCCTCCACACAGAGAGACTAGGGCCGAATATGGTCGGTCGGTCCTGGTCCTTCCTGCCTCTGGCCACAACCCAAGTGTACTGACTACTGATATTAAACAGCCTGGACATGGAGTCTATCTACTGAACACAGACGTCAGTGCTTCCTCTGCCCTGAGCCTCGACGTACCCAACACCTGAACTATGCCCCTGATGCAACAGACTGAACAGGTTGCGCTGTGACCTGGACCATGTTCAGTAGACTCAAATGGGACAAACACATTTAAACGGGGGAGGTACTACCAGAATTTAGCTAATCCGAAACGCTGAAAAATGTATTTTTGTTGTTTCTTTGTATTTTGTCTCATTGGTTGTTTTTCCTCCTTGTTTAGGAGCTGCTACAGTGATTCCCAAGTCCTGTCCCCCCCTTTACCAATGTTTCCCGACCCCAAGTCCTGTCCCCCCCATTACCAATGTTTCCCAGACCCCAAGTCCTGTCCCCCCCTTTACCAATGTTTCCCAGACCCCATGTCTTGTCCCCCCCTTTACCAATGTTTCCCAAGTCCTGTCCCCCCCCTTTACCAATGTTTCCCAGACCCCAAGTCCTGTCCCCCCCTTTACCAGTGTTTCCCCTGTCCTGTCCCCCCCCTTACCAATGTTTCCCATACTTGGTCCTGGGCCCCCCCTTTACCAATGTTTCCCAGACCCCAAGTTCAGTCCACCATGTTGTTCCCCCTCAGCCCTCCTGACCTCCCTCATGATGAAGGCTTTTTCAGTCCACCATTTTGTTCCCCCTCAGCCCTCCTGACCTCCCTCATGATGAAGGCTGTTTCAGTCCACCATTTTGTTCCCCCTCAGCCCTCCTGACCTCCCTCATGATGAAGGCTGTTTCAGTCCACCATTTTGTTCCCCCTCAGCCCTCCTGACCTCCCTCATGATGAAGGCTGTTTCAGTCCACCATTTTGTTCCCCCTCAGCCCTCCTGACCTTCCTCATGATGAAGGCTGTTTCAGTCCACCATTTTGTTCCCCCTCAGCCCTCCTGACCTCCCTCATGATGAAGATTGTTTCAGTCCACCATTTTGTTCCCCCTCAGCCCTCCTGACCTCCCTCATGATGAAGATTGTTTCAGTCCACCATTTTGTTCCCCCTCAGCCCTCCTGACCTCCCTCATGATGAAGATTGTTTCAGTCCACCATTTTGTTCCCCCTCAGCCCTCCTGACCTCCCTCATGATGAAGATTGTTTCAGTCCACCATTTTGTTCCCCCTCAGCCCTCCTGACCTTCCTCATGATGAAGATTGTTTCAGTCCACCATTTTGTTCCCCCTCAGCCCTCCTGACCTCCCTCATGATGAAGATTGTTTCAGTCCACCATTTTGTTCCCCCTCAGCCCTCCTGACCTCCCTCATGATGAAGATTGTTTCAGTCCACCATTTTGTTCCCCCTCAGCCCTCCTGACCTTCCTCATGATGAAGATTGTTTCAGTCCACCATTTTGTTCCCCCTCAGCCCTCCTGACCTTCCTCATGATGAAGATTGTTTCAGTCCACCATTTTGTTCCCCCTCAGCCCTCCTGACCTCCCTCATGATGAAGATTGTTTCAGTCCACCATTTTGTTCCCCCTCAGCCCTCCTGACCTTCCTCATGATGAAGATTGTTTCAGTCCACCATTTTGTTCCCCCTCAGCCCTCCTGACCTTCCTCATGATGAAGATTGTTTCAGTCCACCATTTTGTTCCCCCTCAGCCCTCCTGACCTCCCTCATGATGAAGATTGTTTCAGTCCACCATTTTGTTCCCCCTCAGCCCTCCTGACCTCCCTCATGATGAAGATTGTTTCAGTCCACCATTTTGTTCCCCCTCAGCCCTCCTGACCTCCCTCATGATGAAGATTGTTTCAGTCCACCATTTTGTTCCCCCTCAGCCCTCCTGACCTCCCTCATGATGAAGATTGTTTCAGTCCACCATTTTGTTCCCCCTCAGCCCTCCTGACCTCCCTCATGATGAAGATTGTTTCAGTCCACCATTTTGTTCCCCCTCAGCCCTCCTGACCTTCCTCATGATGAAGATTGTTTCAGTCCACCATTTTGTTCCCCCTCAGCCCTCCTGACCTTCCTCATGATGAAGATTGTTTCAGTCCACCATTTTGTTCCCCCTCAGCCCTCCTGACCTTCCTCATGATGAAGATTGTTTCAGTCCACCATTTTGTTCCCCCTCAGCCCTCCTGACCTCCCTCATGATGAAGATTGTTTCAGTCCACCATTTTGTTCCCCCTCAGCCCTCCTGACCTTCCTCATGATGAAGATTGTTTCAGTCCACCATTTTGTTCCCCCTCAGCCCTCCTGACCTCCCTCATGATGAAGATTGTTTCAGTCCACCATTTTGTTCCCCCTCAGCCCTCCTGACCTCCCTCATGATGAAGATTGTTTCAGTCCACCATTTTGTTCCCCCTCAGCCCTCCTGACCTCATCTCTCATCTCTCTGCTGATTTAGTTGTCTTCACAACAGAGCCATTGTGACACAGGGTATTGATGATCGTCAAACAACAGTTTGTTTTATGAGATATGAGTACCCTAATCAATACAATCATCAATCATGCAAATATCCGCCATTGATTAATGCCGTATATTTTTAACTGTATCCGTTTGATTTATGATTGTAGATATAATTTGTTTTAAAATAAAGAGATTTAGTCTGTGAACAACATGTCCATTTGTAAAAGGCTGATGTGGAAAAAGGACCCTCATTATTAGACTCCCTGAGGCTCTGTAGGATGTGTCTCTGGAGACATGCTATCTGGAGATGATTAGACTCTCTGAGGATCTGTAGGATGTGTCTCTGGAGACATGCTATCTGGAGATGATTAGACTCCCTGAGGCTCTGTAGGATGTGTCTCTGGAGACATGCTATCTGGAGATGATTAGACTCCCTGAGTCTCTGTAGGATGTGTCTCTGGAGACATGCTATCTGGAGATGATTAGACTCCCTGAGGCTCTGTAGGATGTGTCTCTGGAGACATGCTATCTGGAGATGATTAGACTCCCTGAGGGTCTGTAGGATGTGTCTCTGGAGACATGCTATCTGGAGATGATTAGACTCCCTGAGGCTCTGTAGGATGTGTCTCTGGAGACATGCTATCTGGAGATGATTAGACTCCCTGAGGCTCTGTAGGATGTGTCTCTGGAGACATGCTATCTGGAGATGATTAGACTCCCTGAGGCTCTGTAGGATGTGTCTCTGGAGACATGCTATCTGGAGATGATTAGACTCCCTGAGGATCTGTAGGATGTGTCTCTGGAGACATGCTATCTGGAGATGATTAGACTGCCTGAGGATCTGTAGGATGTGTCTCTGGAGACATGCTATCTGGAGATTATTAGACTCCCTGAGGCTCTGTAGGATGTGTCTCTGGAGACATGCTATCTGGAGATGATTAGACTCCCTGAGGCTCTGTAGGATGTGTCTCTGGAGACATGCTATCTGGAGATTATTAGACTCTCTGAGGCTCTGTAGGATGTGTCTCTGGAGACATGCTATCTGGAGATGATTAGACTCCCTGAGGCTCTGTAGGATGTGTCTCTGGAGACATGCTATCTGGAGATTATTAGACTCTCTGAGGCTCTGTAGGATGTGTCTCTGGAGACATGCTATCTGGAGATGATTAGACTCCCTGAGGCTCTGTAGGATGTGTCTCTGGAGACATGCTATCTGGAGATTATTAGACTCTCTGAGGCTCTGTAGGATGTGTCTCTGGAGACATGCTATCTGGAGATGATTAGACTCCCTGAGGCTCTGTAGGATGTGTCTCTGGAGACATGCTATCTGGAGATGATTAGACTCCCTGAGGCTCTGTAGGATGTGTCTCTGGAGACATGCTATCTGGAGATGATTAGACTCCCTGAGGCTCTGTAGGATGTGTCTCTGGAGACATGCTATCTGGAGATTATTAGACTCCCTGAGGCTCTGTAGGATGTGTCTCTGGAGACATGCTATCTGGAGATTATTAGACTCCCTGAGGCTCTGTAGGATGTGTCTCTGGAGACATGCTATCTGGAGATTATTAGACTCCCTGAGGATCTGTAGGATGTGTCTCTGGAGATGATTAGACTCCCTGAGTCTCTGTAGGATGTGTCTCTGGAGACATGCTATCTGGAGATGATTAGACTCCCTGAGGGTCTGTAGGATGTGTCTCTAGAGACATGCTATCTGAAGATGATTTGACTCCCTGAGGCTCTGTAGGATGTGTCTCTGGAGACATGCTATCTGGAGATTATTAGACACCCTGAGGCTCTGTAGGATATGTCTCTGGAGACATGCTATCTGGAGATGATTAGACTCCCTGAGGCTCTGTAGGATGTGTCTCTGGAGATGATTAGACTCCCTGAGGCTCTGTAGGATGTGTCTCTGGAGACATGCTATCTGGAGATTATTAGACACCCTGAGGCTCTGTAGGATGTGTCTCTGGAGACATGCTATCTGGAGATGATTAGACTCCCTGAGGCTCTGTAGGATGTGTCTCTGGAGACATGCTATCTGGAGATTATTAGACTCCCTGAGGATCTGTAGGATGTGTCTCTGGAGACATGCTATCTGGAGATTATTAGACTCCCTGAGGATCTGTAGGATGTGTCTCTGGAGACATGCTATCTGGAGATGATTAGACTCCCTGAGTCTCTGTAGGATGTGTCTCTGGAGACATGCTATCTGGAGATTATTAGACTCCCTGAGGCTCTGTAGGATGTGTCTCTGGAGACATGCTATCTGGAGATTATTAGACTCCCTGAGGGTCTGTAGGATGTGTCTCTGGAGACATGCTATCTGGAGATTATTAGACTCTCTGAGGATCTGTAGGATGTGTCTCTGGAGACATGCTATCTGGAGATTATTAGACTCCCTGAGGCTCTGTAGGATGTGTCTCTGGAGACATGCTATCTGGAGATGATTAGACTCCCTGAGGCTCTGTAGGATGTGTCTCTGGAGACATGCTATCTGGAGATGATTTGACTCCCTGAGGCTCTGTAGGATGTGTCTCTGGAGACATGCTATCTGGAGATTATTAGACTGCCTGAGGCTCTGTAGGATGTGTCTCTGGAGACCTGCTATCTGGAGATGATTAGACTCCCTGAGGGTCTGTAGGATGTGTCTCTGGAGACATGCTATCTGGAGATGATTAGACTCCCTGAGGGTCTGTAGGATGTGTCTCTGGAGACATGCTATCTGGAGATGATTAGACTCCCTGAGGCTCTGTAGGATGTGTCTCTGGAGACATGCTATCTGGAGATTATTAGACTCCCTGAGGCTCTGTAGGATGTGTCTCTGGAGACATGCTATCTGGAGATGATTTGACTCCCTGGGAGTCTTTAGGATGTGTCTCTGGAGACATGCTATCTGGAGATGATTAGACTCCCTGAGGCTCTGTAGGATGTGTCTCTGGAGATGATTAGACTCCCTGAGGCTCTGTAGGATGTGTCTCTGGAGACATGCTATCTGGAGATTATTAGACTCCCTGAGGCTCTGTAGGATGTGTCTCTGGAGACATGCTATCTGGAGATGATTAGACTGCCTGAGGGTCTGTAGGATGTGTCTCTGGAGACATGCTATCTGGAGATGATTAGACTCCCTGAGAGTCTGTAGGATGTGTCTCTGGAGACATGCTATCTGGAGATGATTAGACTCCCTGAGGATCTGTAGGATGTGTCTCTGGAGACATGCTATCTGGAGATGATTAGACTCCCTGAGGCTCTGTAGGAAGTGTCTCTGGAGACATGCTATCTGGAGATTATTAGACTCCCTGAGGATCTGTAGGATGTGTCTCTGGAGATGATTAGACTCCCTGAGGCTCTGTAGGATGTGTCTCTGGAGACATGCTATCTGGAGATTATTAGACTCCCTGAGGCTCTGTAGGATGTGTCTCTGGAGACATGCTATCTGGAGATGATTAGACTGCCTGAGGGTCTGTAGGATGTGTCTCTGGAGACATGCTATCTGGAGATGATTAGACTCCCTGAGAGTCTGTAGGATGTGTCTCTGGAGACATGCTATCTGGAGATGATTAGACTCCCTGAGGATCTGTAGGATGTGTCTCTGGAGACATGCTATCTGGAGATGATTAGACTCCCTGAGGCTCTGTAGGAAGTGTCTCTGGAGACATGCTATCTGGAGATTATTAGACTCCCTGAGGCTCTGTAGGATGTGTCTCTGGAGACATGCTATCTGGAGATTATTAGACTCCCTGAGGCTCTGTAGGATGTGTCTCTGGAGACATGCTATCTGGAGATTATTAGACTCCCTGAGGATCTGTAGGATGTGTCTCTGGAGACATGCTATCTGGAGATGATTTGACTCCCTGAGTCTCTGTAGGATGTGTCTCTGGAGACATGCTATCTGGAGATTATTAGACTCCCTGAGGCTCTGTAGGATGTGTCTCTGGAGATGATTTGACTCCCTGAGGATCTGTAGGATGTGTCTCTGGAGACATGCTATCTGGAGATGATTTGACTCCCTGAGGCTCTGTAGGATGTGTCTCTGGAGACATGCTATCTGAAGACAACACAGGCCTTTCATTAAAATGCTGTAATGAGAATGTGTGTTATTTAGATACTTATAAATTGGGACGGAGGGAACACTGAAAGATGAAGGGAAGTTGGGACGGAGGGAACACTGAAAGACAACGGATCTGTCCCAATGGCACCCTATTCCCTATATAGTGCACTGGTTTAGAACATTTAGTGCACTATATAGGGAATAGGGTGTCATAGGGCTCTGATCCAAAGTAGTGCACTATATAGGGAATAGGGTGTCATAGGGCTCTGATCCAAAGTTGTGCACTATATTTAACAAAAATATATATATTATTTCACCTTTATTTAACCAGGTAGGCCAGTTGAGAACAAGTTCTCATTTACAACTGTGACCTGGCCAAGAATAAAGCAAAGCAGTGCAACACAAACAACAACAGAGTTACACATGGAGTAAAACAAACATACAGTCAATAATAATAATAATAATAACTGTAATAATACAATAGAAAAAAGTATATATACAGTGTGTGCAAATGAGGTGAGATAAGGGAGGTAAGGCAATAAATAGGCCATAGTGGCGAAATAATTACAATATAGCAATTAAACACTGGAGTGATAGATGTGCAGAAGATGAGCTCCGTTAGACTATCCTACCAATCACTGGAGAATAAACTGGATGAGCTCTGTTAGACTATCCTACCAATCACTGGAGAATAAACTGGATGAGCTCCGTTAGAGACTATCCTACCAATTGTACGTTTGTTAATAGAACGGAGGGGAGAGGCAGGTTATTTTTTTTCTTAAGTAGTTTCGTCGGGGTGCCCGCACTTCGGCCTCTCAAGCAGTCTTTTCCTTTTATGAGTCTTTGGGATCGGGGCCCGGTCCAGTCTTTGGGATCGGGGCCCGGTCCAGTCTCTGGGATCGGGGCCCGGTCCAGTCTTTGGGATCGGGGCCCGGTCCAGTCTTTGGGATCGGGGCCCGGTCCAGTCTTTGGGATCGGGGCCCGGTCCAGTCTCTGGGATCAGGGCCCGGTCCAGTCTCTGGGATCAGGGCCCGGTCCAGAGTGAGCAGTATGTCCTGCGCTGCCGACTCCTTGAAGTAGAAATCTTCATCCAAATGGAGGTTAGTGATCGCTGTTCTGATGTCCAGAAGGTTAGTGATCGCTGTTCTGATGTCCAGAAGGTGAGTGATCTCTGTTCTGATGTCCAGAAGGTGAGTGATCTCTGTTCTGATGTCCAGAAGGTTAGTGATCTCTGTTCTGATGTCCAGAAGGTTAGTGATCTCTGTTCTGATGTCCAGAAGGTTAGTGATCTCTGTTCTGATGTCCAGAAGGTTAGTGATCTCTGTTCTGATGTCCAGAAGGTTAGTGATCTCTGTTCTGATGTCCAGGAGGTTAGTGATCTCTGTTCTGATGTCCAGGAGGTTAGTGATCTCTGTTCTGATGTCCAGAAGGTTAGTGATCTCTGTTCTGATGTCCAGAAGGTTAGTGATCTCTGTTCTGATGTCCAGAAGGTTAGTGATCTCTGTTCTGATGTCCAGAAGGTTAGTGATCTCTGTTCTGATGTCCAGAAGGTTAGTGATCTCTGTTCTGATGTCCAGAAGGTTAGTGATCTCTGTTCTGATGTCCAGAAGGTTAGTGATCTCTGTTCTGATGTCCAGAAGGTTAGTGATCTCTGTTCTGATGTCCAGAAGGTTAGTGATCTCTGTTCTGATGTCCAGAAGGTTAGTGATCTCTGTTCTGATGTCCAGAAGGTTAGTGATCTCTGTTCTGATGTCCAGAAGGTTAGTGATCTCTGTTCTGATGTCCAGAAGGTTAGTGATCTCTGTTCTGATGTCCAGAAGGTTAGTGATCTCTGTTCTGATGTCCAGAAGGTTAGTGATCTCTGTTCTGATGTCCAGAAGGTTAGTGATCTCTGTTCTGATGTCCAGAAGCTGTTTAGGTTAGTGATCTCTGTTCTGGTGTCCAGAAGCTGTTTAGGTTAGTGATCTCTGTTCTGATGTCCAGAAGCTGTTTAGGTTAGTGATCTCTGTTCTAGTTAGTGATCTCTGTTCTGATGTCCAGAAGGTTAGTGATCTCTGTTCTGATGTCCAGAAGGTTAGTGATCTCTGTTCTGATGTCCAGAAGGTTAGTGATCTCTGTTCTGATGTCCAGGAGGTTAGTGATCTCTGTTCTGATGTCCAGGAGGTTAGTGATCTCTGTTCTGATGTCCAGAAGGTTAGTGATCTCTGTTTAGGTTAGTGATCTCTGTTCTGATGTCCAGAAGGTTAGTGATCTCTGTTCTGATGTCCAGAAGGTTAGTGATCTCTGTTCTGATGTCCAGAAGGTTAGTGATCTCTGTTCTGATGTCCAGAAGGTTAGTGATCTCTGTTCTGATGTCCAGAAGGTTAGTGATCTCTGTTCCGATGTCCAGAAGGTTAGTGATCTCTGTTCCGATGTCCAGAAGGTTAGTGATCTCTGTTCCGATGTCCAGAAGGTTAGTGATCTCTGTTCCGATGTCCAGAAGGTTAGTGATCTCTGTTCCGATGTCCAGAAGGTTAGTGATCTCTGTTCCGATGTCCAGAAGGTTAGTGATCTCTGTTCCGATGTCCAGAAGGTTAGTGATCTCTGTTCCGATGTCCAGAAGGTTAGTGATCTCTGTTCCGATGTCCAGAAGGTTAGTGATCTCTGTTCCGATGTCCAGAGGTTAGTGATCTCTGTTCCGATGTCCAGAAGGTTAGTGATCTCTGTTCCGATGTCCAGGAGGTTAGTGATCTCTGTTCCGATGTCCAGGAGGTTAGTGATCTCTGTTCCGATGTCCAGGAGGTTAGTGATCTCTGTTCCGATGTCCAGGAGGTTAGTGATCTCTGTTCCGATGTCCAGGAGGTTAGTGATCTCTGTTCCGATGTCCAGAAGGTTAGTGATCTCTGTTCCGATGTCCAGAAGGTTAGTGATCTCTGTTCCGATGTCCAGAAGGTTAGTGATCTCTGTTCCGATGTCCAGAAGGTTAGTGATCTCTGTTCCGATGTCCAGAAGGTTAGTGATCTCTGTTCCGATGTCCAGAGGTTAGTGATCTCTGTTCCGATGTCCAGAAGGTTAGTGATCTCTGTTCCGATGTCCAGAAGGTTAGTGATCTCTGTTCCGATGTCCAGGAGGTTAGTGATCTCTGTTCCGATGTCCAGGAGGTTAGTGATCTCTGTTCCGATGTCCAGGAGGTTAGTGATCTCTGTTCCGATGTCCAGGAGGTTAGTGATCTCTGTTCCGATGTCCAGGAGGTTAGTGATCTCTGTTCCGATGTCCAGGAAGGTTAGTGATCTCTGTTCCGATGTCCAGAAGGTTAGTGATCTCTGTTCCGATGTCCAGAAGGTTAGTGATCTCTGTTCCGATGTCCAGAAGGTTAGTGATCTCTGTTCCGATGTCCAGAAGGTTAGTGATCTCTGTTCCGATGTCCAGAAGGTTAGTGATCTCTGTTCCGATGTCCAGAAGGTTAGTGATCTCTGTTCCGATGTCCAGAAGGTTAGTGATCTCTGTTCCGATGTCCAGAAGGTTAGTGATCTCTGTTCCGATGTCCAGAAGGTTAGTGATCGCTGTTCCGATGTCCAGAAGGTTAGTGATCGCTGTTCCGATGTCCAGAAGGTTAGTGATCTCTGTTCTGATGTCCAGAAGGTTAGTGATCTCTGTTCTGATGTCCAGAAGGTTAGGGATCTCTGTTCTGATGTCCAGAAGGTTAGGGATCTCTGTTCTAATGTCCAGAAGGTTAGGGATCTCTGTTCTGATGTCCAGAAGGTTAGTGATCTCTGTTCTGATGTCCAGGAGGTTAGTGATCTCTGTTCTGATGTCCAGAAGGTTAGTGATCTCTGTTCTGATGTCCAGAAGGTTAGTGATCTCTGTTCTGATGTCCAGAAGGTTAGTGATCTCTGTTCTGATGTCCAGAAGGTTAGTGATCGCTGTTCTGATGTCCAGAAGGTTAGTGATCTCTGTTCTGATGTCCAGAAGGTTAGTGATCTCTGTTCTGATGTCCAGAAGGTATTTTCAGTCATAGTTAACAATGGCGGAAACATTATGTATGTATATAAAAACAGCAGAATTGGTCATGAGTCCGTAAAACGGCAGATATCCATTGCAGCAGTCTAATTCTTGACATATTATATCCTGTTAATTTTGTCTTGTAGTATTTATTTGAGTGAAGTCAGAAGAAAAGTGGGACACTTAGGATTTCCATCTTCTGTAACCTCTGCAGACACACTGAGTGAACAAAACATTAGGAACACCTTCCTAGTATTGAGTTGCACCCCCCTTTTTGCCCTCAGAACAGCCTCAATTCTTCGGGACATGGACTCTACAAGGTGTGGAAAGCGTTCCACAGGGATGCTGGCCCGTGTTGACTTCAATGCTTCCCACAGTTTTGTCCTTTGGGTGTTGACAAACGAACATTGTTGCAGTTCGTGACACTCAAACCGGTGTGCCTGGTACCTACTACCAATTACTGAAAGATGTTTTTAAATGTGTCTCAAATTGTCTTTATAATGTGTTATTTTGCATAATAAACCTGATTTGATTAAAATAATGATGGCTATTTGGCTGTTCCATTTATTGTCCTGTGCAAAAACGTGTGGATGTGAACCAATATGCATTGAATTTGAATCTGATAAGATCATGTTAGATTCATATAAATCAGAATATTCAAGAATCAATGACGGTCACCTAGAAATCTAAAGATTGTGCCTTTAAATCGCGCGCGGCAAACAGTTCGCGCGGCAAACAAACGCAGCAACCAGCAGCGTTTTCTCCTAACCTGCTAAAATAAATCAAATCTGACGTTCATTTGACAAAGGCTGGATGACCAAGTGCCTCCGCCTTCACTAAATAAATGGTGTATATTTATATATATTATAATACAACAAAACAAATACATAGGACATCACTACACGTATATTTTATCTGAAGAAAACATAAAATAACAAAGTTAAAAAATAAATAAAAATCACTACATATGAATTGAGTTTACAAAAATGTAAGTACCTAAAATAAGGTTACAATTGTATAAACCTACGATAGTTGTAAGAATAGAGTACGAATGTAATTCTATATTCAAACCAATACCTTCAGGACTTAATTAAATCACATTTTTGCTTTGGAGAACATGTCAAGATAGATGCTCAATGTATGTTGAAAGGTTGCCCCCTGCTGGATAAGAAATGTAATACATTCTTAAGATAACTTGAACTCCAACCACAACATCCCTCCTAGAGGGAAATTCTTCTGGAATGCAAAATATTCCTGAAATTGAATGGAAGAAAGCTTGGTTGCTCCCTCATACATGTTGTATATCAAATAAAGTAAAAGAAATTCACTTGAAAATCTTGCAATAAATGCATGGACTTAGAGGACATAATGATGCCTTTTCTGTGATAAAGGGAAGCTATTATACACATGTTGTACGAGTGTGACTCTGTGAAGTTATTTTGGAGCGAGTTAAGTATTTATATGTTTTATTTCATTAATGAGACCCATGTATTTACAATGAAAGATGTTACTAAAATGAAAACAAAACATTTTAATTAGTCGTTCTTTTCTTCATTCTGTCTGGTAAATGTTATATACACACAAACAAAAAAATCTGTCGCCAAATGCAATATATTTTTACTTAAAATCCAATATTTTATAAAAATCTCTAGAATTAGTCAATAACCATTAAAAAACACTATTCTAAATGAATGGTAATCGGTTTGACGCAATGACGTCATTGACGTGGTGCGTAAGGTGAGCGTAAGGTTGACTAAACACTAACCAGCGCGGCAGATGAGAAAAGCTTGTTTACTTCGTTGATGTGGCGGCAAAACCAAAACATGGAGGCGAGTGAGGACCGCGGACTAGATGTGGAATGTGTTGTTAATCGGTGGATGGTGGATTATTATGTATCTGTGGCGTTTGAGGCTTTCAAGAATGAACAGGACACTGATTTCTGTGAGATCAGAGACATCCTTCAATGTGAGTAACGTTTGCTCACAAATGCAGTTAGCTAACTAGCTAACGTTAGCATCTTCGCGAACCCAATACAGGTTTCTATACCGTCTCTGCCTAAGATAGCTACGTTAACTCCCGTGTTACCAGTTTGCTTAGCTAGCTATGCTAATAAACTTTTTGTTTTATACCATGTGTTACCTAGTTAGCTAGACCAGTTGGTATGACTAGATCCCTGGTGAACAGTTTAGTTTTGGTCCTAACGTTAGCACCACACAGCTGATTTAAATAACGTTAGTCAACTCATTATTTATTATTTGAATCAGCTGTGTAGCGGAAGGACAAAAACTAAACCTTCATCCCCAGGGGTGCGTTCAGTTCGTTTGAACGTTTGCTACGGTGCGTAACGTTTTGTACTGAACGACACGTTTTCCCAAAACGTTATTGAACAGACCTGTTTGGTCCGTTCGGTGGGTGTGTTGGGTTTGGTTTGAAGCGGTGATTGATGTTGTTAAAGACAAGCGGTGCATTTTTGAAGCCACAACCCCTCACCGTTTTTCAATTGGTCGTTCAGTACCGCATAGTTTTCGTTCATTTAACGTTCTGTTGCGTTTTTATGTACTGAACGCTGCCCAGGACCGAGTTTGGGAAACGCTGAGTTGGCTACACATTTATTTGACCATTATTTAACTAGGCAAGTCATGTAACAAGTTCGTATTTACAATAACGGCCTAACCTGGACAACACTGGGCCAATTGTGCGCCGCCCTATGGGTCTCCCAATCACGGCCGGTTGTGATACAGCCTGGAATCGAACCAGGGTCTGTAGTACCTTAGACCGCTGTGCCACTCGGGAACTCATCTAGGAAAACCCTTCTTCTCCACATGTCGGGTTTCCACGGGTTACATTTGCAGACATTTTGCTCAATGTGAACTACAATTCAAACCGGTTTTCAAAACATAAGAAAATATGCCCCTTATCTTTCATATCAGCGAGAAATAATATTTTAAATAAAAAAAATATATATACACTTTATCAGTTTTTGCACAGATCCAGTCTGTGTGTGCATCTGGTTGACGAACTATCCTTCCTCCCCAGTTAAAGGCTCTGCTTGGTCGATCTGAGGCCTGAAGTAGCAGAACAGACATCAGAGCTTTCATACTTCTAGCACTAAGCAGAACTGTTGTCAAGGAAGTTGTCAAGGAAGTGAGTTTGTGTAGGACTGTACCGCCCCCACCTACCGTCAACCAATCATGTTAATGCGGAACTATACAGAAGCCCTCTGCATTGTTACAACATTTGAGAGGCTCACGGCGACGTGGTACGGGGCTTGATTTGGCCTCTGCATGCCCCAGAGGTACCGCTATTGCGTCACACCCTCCATACGAAGGTCCGACCACATTTCGGATCAGGCATAAATTGGCTTTTACGTTGACACACACAGGTGTTCGGAACACGCTAGATGGCTCATCTAATCTAAATCCCACTGTATTGGTCACAACCTGAATCACATCCGGCTGTGATTGGGAGTGCAGTAGGGTGGCGAACAAGTGGCCCAGCGTCGTTTGGGTTTGGCCGGGGTAGGCCGTCATTGTATATAAGAATTTGTTCTTAACTGACTTGCCAAGTTAAATAAAAGTTAAATAAACATGCCGAATACAACTGGTGTAAGACTTTAATATGAAATGCTTACTTAGGAGCCCATTCTGTTCAGCAGTCTGATGGCTTGGGGGTAGAAGCTGTTCAGGAGTCTGATGGCTTGGGGGTAGAAGCTGTTCAGCAGTCTAATGGCTTGGGGGTAGAAGCTGTTCAGTAGTCTAATGGCTTGGGGGTAGAAGCTGTTCAGCAGCTTGGGGGTAGAAGCTGTTTAGCAGACTAATGGCTTGGGGGTAGAAGCTGTTCAGCAGTCTAATGGCTTGGGGGTAGAAGCTGTTCAGCAGTCTAATGGCTTGGGGGGAGAAGCTGTTCAGCAGTCTGATGGCTTGGGGGTAGAAGCTGTTCAGTAGTCTAATGGCTTGGGGGTAGAAGCTGTTCAGTAGTCTAATGGCTTGGGGGTAGAAGCTGTACAGGAGTCTGATGGCTTGGGGGTAGAAGCTGTTCAGGAGTCTAATGGCTTGGGGGTAGAAGCTGTTCAGCAGTCTAATGGCTTGGGGGTAGAAGCTGTTCAGTAGTCTAATGGCTTGGGGGTAGAAGCTGTTCAGCAGCTTGGGGGTAGAAGCTGTTCAGCAGTCTAATGGTTTGGGGGTAGAAGCTGTTCAGCAGTCTAATGGCTTGGGGGTAGAAGCTGTTCAGCAGTCTAATGGCTTGGGGGTAGAAGCTGTTCAGCAGTCTAATGGCTTGGGGGTAGAAGCTTTTCAGCAGTCTGATGGCTTGGGGGATAGAAGCTGTTCAGCAGTCTAATGGCTTGGGGGTAGAAGCTGTTCAGTAGTCTAATGGCTTGGGGGTAGAAGCTGTTCAGCAGCTTGGGGGTAGAAGCTGTTCAGCAGTCTAATGGCTTGGGGGTAGAAGCTGTTCAGCAGCTTGGGGGTAGAAGCTGTTCAGCAGTCTAATGGCTTGGGGGTAGAAGCTGTTCAGCAGTCTAATGGTTTGGGGGTAGAAGCTGTTCAGCAGTCAAATGGATTGGGGGTAGAAGCTGTTCAGGAGTCTGATGGTTTAGGGGTAGAAGCTGTTCAGCAGTCTTATGGCTTGGGGGTAGAAGCTGTTCAGGACTCTGATGGCTTGGGGGTAGAAGCTGTTCAGCAGTCTAATGGCTTGGGGGTAGAAGCTGTTCAGCAGTCTAATGGTTTGGAGGTAGAAGCTGTTCAGGGACCTTATGGCTTGGGGGTAGAAGCTGTTCAGCAGTCTAATGGTTTGGGGGTAGAAGCTGTTCAGCAGTCTAATGACTTAGGGGTAGAAGCTGTTCAGCAGTCTGATGGCTTGGGGGTAGAAGCTGTTCAGCAGTCTGATGACTTAGGGGTAGAAGCTGTTCAGCAGTCTAATGACTTAGGGGTAGAAGCTGTTCAGCAGTCTGATGGCTTGGGGGTAGAAGCTGTTCAGCAGTCTGATGGCTTGGGGGTAGAAGCTGTTCAGCAGTCTAATGACTTGGGGGTAGAAGCTGTTCAGCAGTCTGATGGCTTGGGGGTAGAAGCTGTTCAGCAGTCTGATGGCTTGGGGGTAGAAGCTGTTCAGCAGTCTAATGACTTGGGGGTAGAAGCTGTTCAGCAGTCTGATGGCTTGGGGGTAGAAGCTGTTCAGCAGTCTGATGGTCCTGCAGTAGCAGAGAGAAAAGTCAGTGACTCGGGTGGCTGAAGTCTTTGACAATCATCAGCACAGGTGGCCGTCTGTGTCTTCTATAAACAAGCAATGGAACATGGAGGTGTGACCGTGTGGTAACACTAACCCTATAAAGATGTGTATGGAACATGGAGGTGTGACCGTGTGGTAACACTAACCCTATAAAGATGTGTATGGAACATGGAGGTGTGACCGTGTGGTAACACTAACCCTATAAAGATGTGTATGGAACATGGAGGTGTGACCGTGTGGTAACACTAACCCTATAAAGATGTGTATGGAACATGGAGGTATGACCGCGTGGTAACACGTCAGTAATATAATATCGTCAATAGGCGCTAAAGCAGTTAGCCCCGTTTTAATCGACGCTAGCTAACACATTATCCAACAACGTCCTCTTTCAGGTCATCTGGTTCGGCCGTTGGAAGCCAACGACGCCACACCCAAGAAGATTCGAGCAATACAGTTCCTCGCCAGGATAAATGACGGTGACAAACTCGGTGAGACTTTTGAGTTAAACATGAAGTAACTTCCTAGCTCGCTACATTACAACACTATGTAACAGTATGAGCTAATATTCATTCCCCGTTGAAAATCAGAGACATCTGAAATGACCCCAAGTGCCACAATCTGTCGTTCCTTATCGCTAGCTAGCTGTGTCTTTTTTGAAATCAAGTCTGAGATCACTGACACCGTTGTTCTCTTGCCATCCGCAGACTTCTCGTTTGACTCTCAGGAGGACCTCACGCCGCTGGAATCTGCTCTGAGCGTATTGGACAGCATCCGCGAGGAGTCGCCGGTTCCCCAGAAAGACGTGGACAGAGTACAGAAGTCTATCAGAGAGATGGTGAGATCTGTCCACACGGTGTATCATCACTGAACGGTCCCCCCTGTTGAAACCATCAACACGGTTATGATTTTCATGTCCAACATTATAAGATGACACCGTGTACTGTGGTCAACACTTGTGCATTGTAGTGAATTGCACAACTTTTTGCTCGTTCATGTCTTCCCCTTCTCATTCTGGTGTAATTGCCCCTTCATGTCTTCCCCTTCTCATTCTGGTGTAATTGTCCCTTCATGTCTTCCCCTTCTCATTCTGGTGTAATTGTCCCTTCATGTCTTTGTCCCTTCATGTCTTCTCATTCTTGTGTAATTGTCCCTTCATGTCTTCCCCTTCTCATTCTGGTGTAATTGTCCCTTCATGTCTTCCCCTTCTCATTCTGGTGTAATTGTCCCTTCATGTCTTCCCCTTCTCATTCTGGTGTAATTGTCCCTTCATGTCTTCCCCTTCTCATTCTGGTGTAATTGTCCCTTCATGTCTTCCCCTTCTCATTCTGGTGTAATTGTCCCTTCATGTCTTCCCCTTCTCATTCTGGTGTAATTGTCCCTTCATGTCTTCCCCTTCTCATTCTGGTGTAATTGTCCCTTCATGTCTTCCCCTTCTCATTCTGGTGTAATTGTCCCTTCATGTCTTCCCCTTCTCATTCTGGTGTAATTGTCCCTTCATGTCTTCCCCTTCTCATTCTGGTGTAATTGTCCCTTCATGTCTTCTCATTCTGGTGTAATTGTCCCTTCATGTCTTCTCATTCTGGTGTAATTGTCCCTTCATGTCTTCTCATTCTTGTGTAATTGTCCCTTCATGTCTTCTCATTCTGGTGTAATTGTCCCTTCATGTCTTCCCCTTCTCATTCTGGTGTAATTGTCCCTTCATGTCTTCCCCTTCTCATTCTGGTGTAATTGTCCCTTCATGTCTTCCCCTTCTCATTCTGGTGTAATTGTCCCTTCATGTCTTCCCCTTCTCATTCTGGTGTAATTGTCCCTTCATGTCTTCTCATTCTGGTGTAATTGTCCCTTCATGTCTTCCCCTTCTCATTCTTGTGTAATTGTCCCTTCATGTCTTCCCCTTCTCATTCTGGTGTAATTGTCCCTTCATGTCTTCCCCTTCTCATTCTGGTGTAATTGTCCCTTCATGTCTTCCCCTGTCTCATTCTGGTGTAATTGTCCCTTCATGTCTTCCCCTTCTGGTGTAATTGTCCCTTCATGTCTTCCCCTTCTGGTGTAATTGTCCCTTCATGTCTTCCCCTTCCATTCTGGTGTAATTGTCCCTTCATTCTTCCCCTTCTCATTCTGGTGTAATTGGTCCCTTCATGTCTTCCCCTTCTCATTCTGGTGTAATTGTCCCTTCATGTCTTCCCCTTCTCATTCTGGTGTAATTGTCCCGTTCGTGTCTTCTCATTCTGGTGTAATTGTCCCTTCATGTCTTCCCCTTCTGGTGTAATTGTCCCTTCATGTCTTCCCCTTCTCATTCTGGTGTAATTGCCCCGTTCATGTCTTCTCATTCTGGTGTAATTGCCCGTTCATGTCTTCTCATTCTGGTGTAATTGTCCCCCTTCATGTGTTTAAACTGCTGGTAGGTGACCTGCTGCAGGACTGAATGCTCACTGCTCCTCTTGTTGACCAGCCCCAGGAAGATCGCTTTCTGGAGGACACATTACCCCCCGCATCAGCCCCTGGAGACATTAACCCCCCCGCAACAGCCCCTGGTGACATTAACATCCCCCCGCATCAGCCCCTGGAGACATTACCCCCCCCCCCCCCGCATGAGCCCTGGAGACATTAGCCCCCCCCGCATCAGCCCCTGGAGACAATTACCCCCCCGCATCAGCCTCTGGAGACATTACCCCCCCGCATCAGCCCCTGGAGACATTACCCCCCCTGTCCTGTTCCTCAGGTTAAAAGACAGATGGGTCTAAATGTCTCTGTCCTGTTCCTCAGGTTAAAAGACAGATGGGTCTAAATGTCTCTGTCCTGTTCCTCAGGTTAAAAGACAGACGGGTCTAAATGTCTCTGTCCTGTTCCTCAGGTTAAAAGACAGAGGGTCTAAATGTCTCTGTCCTGTTCCTCAGGTTAAAGAAAGACGGGTCTAAATGTCTCTGTCCTGTTCCTCAGGTTAAAAGACAGACGGGTCTAAATGTCTCTGTCCTGTTCCTCAGGTTAAAAGACAGACGGGTCTAAATGTCTCTGTCCTGTTCTCAGGTTAAAAGACAGACGGGTCTAAATGTCTCTGTCCTGTTCCTCAGGTTAAAAGACAGACGGTCTAAATGTCTCTGTCCGTCCTCAGGTTAAAAGACAGATGGGTCTAAATGTCTCTGTCCTGTTCCTCAGGTTAAAAGACAGAAGGTCAAATGTCTCTGTCCTGTTCTAGGTTAAAAGACAGATGGGTCTAAATGTCTCTGTCCTGTTCCCAGGTAAAAGACAGATGGGTCTAAATGTCTCTGTCCTGTTTTAAAAGACAGATGGGTCTAAATGTCTCTGTCCTGTTCCTCAGGTTAAAAGACAGACGGGTCTAAATGTCTCTGTCCTGTTCCTCAGGTTAAAAGACAGATGGGTCTAAATGTCTCTGTCCTGTTCCTCAGGTTAAAAGACAGATGGGTCTAAATGTCTCTGTCCTGTTCCTCAGGTTAAAAGACAGACGGGTCTAAATGTCTCTGTCCGTTCCTCAGGTTAAAGACAGATGGGTCTAAATGTCTCTGTCCTGTTCCTCAGGTTAAAGAGCAGGGTCTAAATGTCCTGTCCTGTTCCTCAGGTTAAAAGACAGATGGGTCTAAATGTCTCTCTGCTGTTCCTCAGGTTAAAAGACAGATGGTCTAAATGTCTCTGTCTGTTCCTCAGGTTAAAAGACGATGGGTCTAAATGTCTCTGTCTGTTCCTCAGGTTAAAAGACAGATGGGTCTAAATGTCTCTGTCCTGTTCTCAGGTTTAAAAGACAGATGGGTTAAATGTCTCTGTCCTGTTTTAAGACAGATGGTCTAAACGTCTCTGCTTTCCTCAGGTTAAAAGACAGATGGGTCTAAATGTCTCGTCCTGTTCCTCAGGTTAAAAGACAGATGGGTCTAAATGTCTCTGTCCTGTTCCTCAGGTAAAAGACAGATGGGTCTAAATGTCTCTGTCCTGTTTAAAAGACAGACGGTCTAAATGTCTCTGTCCTGTTCCTCAGGTTAAAAGACAGATGGGTTAAATGTCTTGTCCTGTTCTCAGGTTAAAAGAAGACGGGTCTAAAGTCTCCGTCCTGTTTTAAAAGACAGATGGGTCTAAATGTCTCTGTCCTGTTCCTCAGGTTAAAAGACAGACGGTCTAAATGTCTCTGTCCTGTTTTAAAGACAGATGGGTCTAAACGTCTCTGTCCTGTTTAAAAGAAGAGGGTCTAAATGTCTCTGTCCTGTTTTAAAAGACAGACGGGTCTAAATGTCTCTGTCCTGTCCTCAGGTTAAAAGACAGAGGGTCTAAATGTCTCTGTCCTGTTTTAAAAGACAGTGGGTCTAAATGTCTCTGTCCTGTTCCTCAGGTTAAAAGACAGATGGGTCTAAATGTCTCTGTCCTGTTCCTCAGGTTAAAAGACAGACGGGTCTAAATGTCTCTGTCCTGTTTTAAAAGACAGATGGGTCTAAATGTCTCTGTCCTGTTCCTCAGGTTAAAAGACAGACGGGTCTAAATGTCTCTGTCCTGTCCTCAGGTTAAAAGACAGATGGGTCTAAATGTCTCTGTCCTGTTCTCAGGTTAAAAGACAGCGGGTCTAAATGTCTCTGTCCTGTTCCTCAGGTTAAAAGACAGATGGGTCTAATGTCTCTGTCCTGTTCCTCAGGTTAAAAGACAGATGGGTCTAAATGTCTCTGTCCTGTTCCTCAGGTTAAAAAGCAGATGGGTTAAATGTCTCTGTCTGTTCCTCAGGTTAAAAGACAGACGGGTCTAAATGTCTCTGTCCTGTTCCTCAGGTTAAGACAGATGGGTCTAAATGTCTCTGTCCTGTTCCTCAGGTTAAAAGACAGATGGGTCTAAATGTCTCTGTCTGTTCCTCAGGTTAAAAGACAGACGGGTCTAAATGTCCTGTCCTGTTCCTAGGTTAAAAGACAGACGGGTCTAAATGTCTCTGTCCTGTTCCTCAGGTTAAAAGACAGATGGGTCTAAATGTCTTCGTCCTGTTCCTCAGGTTAAAAGACAGACGGGTCTAAATGTCTCTGTCCTGTTCCTCAGGTAAAAGACAGATGGGTCTAAATGTCTCTGTCCTGTTCCTCAGGTTAAAAGACAGATGGTCTAAATGTCTCTGTCCTGTTCCTCAGGTTAAAAGACAGATGGGCTAAATGTCTCTGTCCTGTTTTAAAAGACAGATGGGTCTAAATGTCTCTGTCCTGTTCCTCAGGTTAAAAGACAGATGGGTCTAAATGTCTCTGTCCTGTTTTAAAAGACAGATGGGTCTAAATGTCTCTGTCCTGTTCCTCAGGTTAAAAGACAGATGGGTCTAAATGTCTCTGTCCTGTTCCTCAGGTTAAAAGACAGATGGGTCTAAATGTCTCTGTCCTGTTTTAAAAGACAGACGGGTCTAAATGTCTCTGTCCTGTTCCTCAGGTTAAAAGACAGATGGGTCTAAATGTCTCTGTCCTGTTCCTCAGGTTAAAAGACAGACGGGTCTAAATGTCTCTGTCCTGTTTTAAAAGACAGATGGGTCTAAATGTCTCTGTCCTGTTCCTCAGGTTAAAAGACAGACGGGTCTAAATGTCTCTGTCCTGTTTTAAAAGACAGATGGGTCTAAACGTCTCTGTCCTGTTTTAAAAGACAGATGGGTCTAAACGTCTCTGTCCTGTTTTAAAAGACAGATGGGTCTAAATGTCTCTGTCCTGTTTTAAAAGACAGACGGGTCTAAATGTCTCTGTCCTGTTCCTCAGGTTAAAAGACAGACGGGTCTAAATGTCTCTGTCCTGTTTTAAAAGACAGATGGGTCTAAATGTCTCTGTCCTGTTCCTCAGGTTAAAGACAGATGGGTCTAAATGTCTCTGTCCGTGTCCTCAGGTTAAAAGACAGACGGGTCTAAATGTCTCTGTCCTGTTTTAAAGACAGAGTCTAAATGTCCTGTCGTTCCTCAGTTAAAAGACAGATGGTCTAAATGTCTCTGTCCTGTTCCTCAGGTTAAAAGACAGATGGGTCTAAATGTCTCTGTCCTGTTCCTCAGGTTAAAAGACAGATGGGTCTAAATGTCTCTGTCCTGTTCCTCAGGTTAAAAGACAGACGGGTCTAAACGTCTCTGTCCTGTTCCTCAGGTTAAAAGACAGACGGGTCTAAACGTCTCTGTCCTGTTCCTCAGGTTAAAAGACAGAACGGGTCGTTAAACTGTCTCTGTCCTTTTCCTCAGGTTAAAGACAGATGGGTCTAAATGTCTCTGTCCTGTTTTAAAAGACAGAGGGTCTAAATGTCTCTGTCCTGTTCCTCAGGTTAAAAGACAGACGCGGTCTAAACGTCTCTGTCCTGTTCCTCAGGTTAAAAGACAGACGGGTCTAAATTCTCTGTCCTGTTCCTAGGTTAAAAGACAGACGGGTCTAAATGTCTCTGTCCTGTTCCTCAGGTTAAAAGACAGATGGGTCTAAATGTCTCTGTCCTGTTCCTCAGGTTAAAAGACAGATGGGTCTAAATGTCTCTGTCCTGTTCCTCAGGTTAAAAGACAGACGGGTCTAAATGTCTCTGTCCTGTTCCTCCGGTTAAAAGACAGACAGGTCTAAATGTCTCTGTCCTGTTCCTCAGGTTAAAAGACAGACGGGTCTAAATGTCTCTGTCCTGTTCCTCAGGTTAAAAGACAGACGGGTCTAAATGTCTCTGTCCTGTTCCTCAGGTTAAAAGACAGATGGGTCTAAATGTCTCTGTCCTGTTCCTCAGGTTAAAAGACAGACGGGTCTAAATGTCTCTGTCCTGTTCCTCAGGTTAAAAGACAGATGGGTCTAAATGTCTCTGTCCTGTTCCTCAGGTTAAAAGACAGACGGGTCTAAATGTCTCTGTCCTGTTCCTCAGGTTAAAAGACAGACTAAACGTCTCTTAGTACTGTTCGTATTGTTGTCATCGTCTCTTTAGGAGTTATGAGTTAGCTCACCTTTCCAACCATGCTTTTTGGGAAGTACTTCACCAAAACCTCCTTGGCTTTGTCAAAGGCCTGGTTCTTAAGGCACACGATCACCAACTACAGAGAAGAACACAACCAGGTTCACCGTTATAATGACGGCAGAATGCACAACATGGCAACATACAATTACACCAGAATGAGAAGACATGAACGGGCAATTACACCAGAATGAGAAGACACGAACGGGGCAATTACACCAGAATGAGAAGGGGAAGACATGAAGGGACAATTACACCAGAATGAGAAGGGGAAGACATGAAGGGACAATTACACCAGAATGAGAAGGGGAAGACATGAAGGGACAATTACACCAGAATGAGAGGGGAAGACATGAAGGGACAAATTACACCAGAAATGAAGAAGGGAAGAA
>NC_052307.1:83758210-83788762 GCF_016432855.1 Salvelinus namaycush
ATCAGACTGCTGAACAGCTTCTACCCCCAAACCATTAGACTGCTGAACAGCTTCTACCCCCGCTGCTGAACAGCTTCTACCCCCAAGCCATCAGACTGCTGAACAGCTTCTCCCCCAAGCCATTAGACTGCTGAACAGCTTCTACCCCCAAGCCATCAGAGTCCTGAACAGCTTCTACCCCCAAGCCATAAGGTCCCTGAACAGCTTCTCCCCCAAGCCATTAGACTACTGAACAGCTTCTACCTCCAAACCATTAGACTGCTGAACAGCTTCTACCCCCAAGCCATTAGACTGCTGAACAGCTTCTACCCCCAAGCCATCAGAGTCCTGAACAGCTTCTACCCCCAAGCCATAAGACTGCTGAACAGCTTCTACCCCTAAACCATCAGACTCCTGAACAGCTTCTACCCCCAAACCATTAGACTGCTGAACAGCTTCTACCCCCGAGCCATTAGACTGTTGAACAGCTTCTACCCCCAAGCCATCAGACTGATGAACAGCTTCTACCCCTAAGCCATCAGACTCCTGAACAGCTTCTACCCCCAAACCATTAGACTGCTGAACAGCTTCTACCCCCGAGCCATTAGACTGTTGAACAGCTTCTACCCCCAAGCCATCAGACTCCTGAACAGCTTCTACCCCCAAACCATTAGACTGCTGAACAGCTTCTACCCCCGAGCCATTAGACTGTTGAACAGCTTCTACCCCCAAACCATTAGAATGCTGAACAGCTTCTACCCCCAATCCATTTGACTGCTGAACAGCTTCTACCCCCAAGCCATTAGACTGCTGAACAGCTTCTACCCCCAAGCCATTAGACTGCTGAACAGCTTCTACCCCCAAGCCATTAGACTGCTGAACAGCTTCTACCCCCAAGCCATTAGACTGCTGAACAGCTTCTACCCCAAGCCATCAGACTGCTGAACAGCTTCTACCCCCAAGCCATTAGACTGCTGAACAGCTTCTACCCCAAGCCATTAGACTGCTGAACAGCTTCTACCCCCAAGCCATTAGACTGCTGAACAGCTTCTACCCCCAAGCCATTAGACTGCTGAACAGCTTCTACCCCCAAGCCATTAGACTGCTGAACAGCTTCTACCCCCAAGCCATTAGACTGCTGAACAGCTTCTACCCCCAAGCCATTAGACTGCTGAACAGCTTCTACCCCAAGCCATTAGACTGCTGAACAGCTTCTATCCCCAAGCCATTAGACTGCTGAACAGCTTCTATCCCCCAAGCCATCAGACTGCTGAACAGCTTCTACCCCCAAGCATTAGACTGCTGAACAGCTTCTACCCCCCAAGCCATTAGACTGCTGAACAGCTTCTACCCCCAAGCCATTAGACTGCTGAACAGCTTCTACCCCCAAGCCATTAGACTGCTGAACAGCTTCTACCCCCAAGCCATTAGACTGCTGAACAGCTTCTACCCCCAAGCCATTAGACTGCTGAACAGCTTCTACCCCCAAACCATTAGACTGCTGAACAGCTTCTACCCCCAAGCCATTAGACTGCTGAACAGCTTCTATCCCCCAAGCCATCAGACTGCTGAAAAGCTTCTACCCCCAAGCCATTAGACTGCTGAACAGCTTCTACCCCCAAGCCATTAGTCTGCTGAACAGCTTCTACCCCCAAGCTGCTGAACAGCTTCTACCCCCAAGCCATTAGACTACTGAACAGCTTCTACCCCCAAGCTGCTGAACAGCTTCTACCCCCAAGCTGCTGAACAGCTTCTACCCCCAAGCCATTAGACTGCTGAACAGCTTCTACCCCCAAACCATCAGACTACTGAACAGCTTTTGCCCACAAGCCATTAGACTGCTGAACAGCTTCTACCCCCAAGTCATTAGACTGCTGAACAGCTTCTACCCCCAAGCCATTAGACTGCTGAACAGCTTCTACCCCAAGCCATTAGACTGCTGAACAGCTTCTACCCCCAAGCCATTAGTCTGCTAAACAGCTTCTACCCCCAAGCTGCTGAACAGCTTCTACCCCCAAGCCATTAGACTGCTGAACAGCTTCTACCCCCAAGCCATCAGACTGCTGAACAGCTTCTACCCCCAAACCATTAGACTGCTGAACAGCTTCTACCCCCAAGCCATAAGACTGCTGAACAGCTTCTACCCCCAAGCCATTAGACTGCTGAACAGCTTCTACCCCCAAGCCATCAGACTCCTGAACAGCTTCTACCCCCAAGCCATCAGACTGCTGAACAGAATGGGCTCCTAAGTAAGCATTTCATATTAAAGTCTTACACCAGTTGTATTCGGCATGTTTATTTAACTTTTATTTAACTTGGCAAGTCAGTTAAGAACAAATTCTTATATACAATGACGGCCTACCCCAGCCAAACCCAAACGACGCTGGGCCACTTGTTCGCCACCCTACTGCACTCCCAATCACAGCCGGATGTGATTCAGGTTGTGACCAATACAGTGGGATTTAGATTTGATGAGCCATCTAGCGTGTTTCCCGAACACCTGTGTGTGTCAACGTAAAAGCCAATTTATGCCTGATCCGAAATGTGGTCGGACCTTCGTATGGAGGGTGTGACGCAATAGCGGTACCTCTGGGGCATGCAGAGTCCAAATCAAGCCCCGTACCACGTCGCCGTGAGCCTCTCAAATGTTGTAACAATGCAGAGGGCTTCTGTATAGTTCCGCATTAACATGATTGGTTGACGGTAGGTGGGGGCGGTACAGTCCTACACAAACTCACTTCCTTGACAACAGTTCTGCTTAGTGCTAGAAGTATGAAAGCCCTGATGTCTGTTCCGCTACTTCAGGCCTCAGATCGACCACGCAGAGCCTTTAACTGGGGAGGAAGGATAGTTCGTCAACCAGTTGCACACACAGACTGGATCTGTGCAAAAACTGATAAAGTGTATATATATATTTTTTATTTAAAATATTTTTTCTCGCTGATATGAAAGGGGCATATTTTCTTATGTTTTAAAAAACGGTTTGAATTGTAGTTCACATTGAGCAAAAATGTCTGCAAATGTAACCCGTGGAAACCCGACATGTGGAGAAGAAGGGTTTTCCTAGATGAGTTCCCGAGTGGCACAGCGGTCTAAGGTACTACAGACCCTGGTTCGATTCCAGGCTGTATCACAACCGGCCGTGATTGGGAGACCCATAGGGCGGCGCACAATTGGCCCAGTGTTGTCCAGGTTAGGCCGTTATTGTAAATACGAACTTGTTACATGACTTGCCTAGTTAAATAATGGTCAAATAAATGTGTAGCCGACTCAGCGTTTCCCAAACTCGGTCCTGGGCAGCGTTCAGTACATAAAAACGCAACAGAACGTTAAATGAACGAAAACTATGCGGTACTGAACGACCAATTGAAAAACGGTGAGGGGTTGTGGCTTCAAAAATGCACCGCTTGTCTTTAACAACATCAATCACCGCTTCAAACCAAACCCAACACACCCACCGAACGGACCAAACAGGTCTGTTCAATAACGTTTTGGGAAAACGTGTCGTTCAGTACAAAACGTTACGCACCGTAGCAAACGTTCAAACGAACTGAACGCACCCCTGGGGATGAAGGTTTAGTTTTTGTCCTTCCGCTACACAGCTGATTCAAATAATAAATAATGAGTTGACTAACGTTATTTAAATCAGCTGTGTGGTGCTAACGTTAGGACCAAAACTAAACTGTTCACCAGGGATCTAGTCATACCAACTGGTCTAGCTAACTAGGTAACACATGGTATAAAACAAAAAGTTTATTAGCATAGCTAGCTAAGCAAACTGGTAACACGGGAGTTAACGTAGCTATCTTAGGCAGAGACGGTATAGAAACCTGTATTGGGTTCGCGAAGATGCTAACGTTAGCTAGTTAGCTAACTGCATTTGTGAGCAAACGTTACTCACATTGAAGGATGTCTCTGATCTCACAGAAATCAGTGTCCTGTTCATTCTTGAAAGCCTCAAACGCCACAGATACATAATAATCCACCATCCACCGATTAACAACACATTCCACATCTAGTCCGCGGTCCACACTCGCCTCCATGTTTTGGTTTTGCCGCCACATCAACGAAGTAAACAAGCTTTTCTCATCTGCCGCGCTGGTTAGTGTTTAGTCAACCTTACGCTCACCTTACGCACCACGTCAATGACGTCATTGCGTCAAACCGATTACCATTCATTTAGAATAGTGTTTTTTAATGGTTATTGACTAATTCTAGAGATTTTTATAAAATATTGGATTTTAAGTAAAAATATATTGCATTTGGCGACAGATTTTTTTGTTTTTGTGTATATAACATTTACCAGACAGAATGAAGAAATGAACGACTAATTAAAATGTTTTGTTTTCATTTTAGTAACATCCTTCATTGTAAATACATGGGTCTCATTAATGAAATAAAACATATAAATACTTAACTCGCTCCAAAATAACTTCACAGAGTCACACTCGTACAACATGTGTATAATAGCTTCCCTTTATCACAGAAAAGGCATCATTATGTCCTCTAAGTCCATGCATTTAGACAAGTTATTGCAAGATTTAAGTGAATTTCTTTTACTTTATTTGATATACAAAATGTATGAGGGAGCAACCAAGCTTTCTTCCATTCAATTTCAGGAATATTTTGCATTCCAGAAGAATTTCCCTCTAGGAGGGATCTTGTGGTTGGAGTTAAAGTTATCTTAAGAATGTATTACATTTCTTATCCAGCAGGGGGCAACCTTTCAACATACATTGAGCATCTATCTTGACATGTTCTCCAAAGCAAAAATGTGATTTAATTAAGTCCTGAAGGTATTGGTTTGAATATAGAATTACATTCGTACTCTATTCTTACAACTATCGTAGGTTTATACAATTGTAACCTTATTTTAGGTACTTACATTTTTGTAAACTCAATTCATATGTAGTGATTTTTATTTATTTTATGTTTTCTTCAGATAAAATATACGTGTAGTGATGTCCTATGTATTTGTTTTGTTTTATTATAATATATATAAATATACACCATTTATTTAGTGAAGGCGGAGGCACTTGGTCATCCAGCCTTTGTCAAATGAACGTCAGATTTGATTTATTTTAGCAGGTTAGGAGAAAACGCTGCTGGTTGCTGCGTTTGTTTGCCGCGCGAACTGTTTGCCGCGCGCGATTTAAAGGCACAATCTTTAGATTTCTAGGTGACCGTCATTGATTCTTGAATATTCTGATTTATATGAATCTAACATGATCTTATCAGATTCAAATTCAATGCATATTGGTTCACATCCACACGTTTTTGCACAGGGCAATAAATGGAACAGCCAAATAGCCATCATTATTTTAATCAAATCAGGTTTATTATGCAAAATAACACATTATAAAGACAATTTGAGACACATTTAAAAACATCTTTCAATAATTGGTCGTAGGTACCAGGCACACCGGTTTGAGTGTCACGAACTGCAACAATGTTCGTTTGTCAACACCCAAAGGACAAAACTGTGGGAAGCATTGAAGTCAACACGGGCCAGCATCCCTGTGGAACGCTTTCCACACCTTGTAGAGTCCATGTCCCGAAGAATTGAGGCTGTTCTGAGGGCAAAAAGGGGGGTGCAACTCAATACTAGGAAGGTGTTCCTAATGTTTTGTTCACTCAGTGTGTCTGCAGAGGTTACAGAAGATGGAAATCCTAAGTGTCCCACTTTTCTTCTGACTTCACTCAAATAAATACTACAAGACAAAATTAACAGGATATAATATGTCAAGAATTAGACTGCTGCAATGGATATCTGCCGTTTTACGGACTCATGACCAATTCTGCTGTTTTTATATACATACATAATGTTTCCGCCATTGTTAACTATGACTGAAAATACCTTCTGGACATCAGAACAGAGATCACTAACCTTCTGGACATCAGAACAGCGATCACTAACCTTCTGGACATCAGAACAGAGATCACTAACCTTCTGGACATCAGAACAGAGATCACTAACCTTCTGGACATCAGAACAGAGATCACTAACCTCCTGGACATCGGAACAGAGATCACTAACCTCCTGGACATCGGAACAGAGATCACTAACCTTCTGGACATCGGAACAGAGATCACTAACCTTCTGGACATCGGAACAGAGATCACTAACCTTCTGGACATCGGAACAGAGATCACTAACCTTCTGGACATCGGAACAGAGATCACTAACCTTCTGGACATCGGAACAGAGATCACTAACCTTCTGGACATCGGAACAGAGATCACTAACCTTCTGGACATCGGAACAGAGATCACTAACCTTCTGGACATCGGAACAGAGATCACTAACCTTCTGGACATCGGAACAGAGATCACTAACCTTCTGGACATCGGAACAGAGATCACTAACCTTCTGGACATCGGAACAGAGATCACTAACCTTCTGGACATCGGAACAGAGATCACTAACCTTCTGGACATCGGAACAGAGATCACTAACCTTCTGGACATCGGAACAGAGATCACTAACCTTCTGGACATCAGAACAGAGATCACTAACCTTCTGGACATCACAACAGAGATCACTAACCTTCTGGACATCACAACAGAGATCACTAACCTCCTGGACATCAGAACAGAGATCACTAACCTTCTGGACATCAGAACAGAGATCACTAACCTTCTGGACATCAGAACAGAGATCACTAACCTTCTGGACATCAGAACAGAGATCACTAACCTTCTGGACATCAGAACAGAGATCACTAACCTTCTGGACATCAGAACAGAGATCACTAACCTTCTGGACATCAGAACAGAGATCACTAACCTTCTGGACATCAGAACAGAGATCACTAACCTTCTGGACATCAGAACAGAGATCACTAACCTTCTGGACATCAGAACAGAGATCACTAACCTTCTGGACATCAGAACAGAGATCACTAACCTTCTGGACATCAGAACAGAGATCACTAACCTTCTGGACATCAGAACAGAGATCACTAACCTTCTGGACATCGGAACAGAGATCACTAACCTTCTGGACATCGGAACAGAGATCACTAACCTTCTGGACATCGGAACAGAGATCACTAACCTTCTGGACATCGGAACAGAGATCACTAACCTTCTGGACATCAGAACAGAGATCACTAACCTCCTGGACATCAGAACAGAGATCACTAACCTCCTGGACATCAGAACAGAGATCACTAACCTCCTGGACATCAGAACAGAGATCACTAACCTCCTGGACGTCAAAACAGAGATCACTAACCTTCTGGACGTCAGAACAGAGATCACTAACCTTCTGGACGTCAGAACAGAGATCACTAACCTTCTGGACGTCAGAACAGAGATCACTAACCTTCTGGACGTCAGAACAGAGATCACTAACCTTCTGGACGTCAGAACAGAGATCACTAACCTCCTGGACATCAGAACAGAGATCACTAACCTTCTGGACATCAGAACAGAGATCACTAACCTTCTGGACATCAGAACAGAGATCACTAACCTTCTGGACATCAGAACAGAGATCACTAACCTTCTGGACATCAGAACAGAGATCACTCACCTTCTGGACATCAGAACAGAGATCACTCACCTTCTGGACATCAGAACAGCGATCACTAACCTTCTGGACATCAGAACAGCGATCACTAACCTCCATTTGGATGAAGATTTCTACTTCAAGGAGTTGGCAGCGCAGGACATACTGCTCACTCTGGACCGGGCCCTGATCCCAGAGACTGGACCGGGCCCCGATCCCAGAGACTGGACCGGGCCCCGATCCCAAAGACTGGACCGGGCCCCGATCCCAAAGACTGGACCGGGCCCCGATCCCAAAGACTGGACCGGGCCCCGATCCCAGAGACTGGACCGGGCCCCGATCCCAAAGACTGGACCGGGCCCCGATCCCAAAGACTCATAAAAGGAAAAGACTGCTTGAGAGGCCGAAGTGCGGGCACCCCGACGAAACTACTTAAGAAAAAAAATAACCTGCCTCTCCCCTCCGTTCTATTAACAAACGTACAATTGGTAGGATAGTCTCTAACGGAGCTCATCCAGTTTATTCTCCAGTGATTGGTAGGATAGTCTAACAGAGCTCATCCAGTTTATTCTCCAGTGATTGGTAGGATAGTCTAACGGAGCTCATCTTCTACACATCTATCACTCCAGTGTTTAATTGCTATATTGTAATTATTTCGCCACTATGGCCTATTTATTGCCTTACCTCCCTTATCTCACCTCATTTGCACACACTGTATATAGACTTTTTTCTATTGTATTATTGACTGTATGTTTGTTTACTCCATGTGTAACTCTGTTGTTGTTTGTGTCGCACTGCTTTGCTTTATCTTGGCCAGGTCGCAGTTGTAAATGAGAACTTCTTCTCAACTGGCCTACCTGGTTAAATAAAGGTGAAATAATATATATATTTTTGTTAAATATAGTGCACAACTTTGGATCAGAGCCCTATGACACCCTATTCCCTATATAGTCCACTACTTTAGACCAGAGCCCTATGACACCCTATTCCCTACATAGTGCACTACTTTAGACCAGAGCCCTATGGAACCCTATTCCCTATATAGTGCACTACTTTAGACCAGAGCCCTATGGCACCCTATTCCCTATATAGTGCACTACTTTAGACCAGAGCCCTATGGCTCCCTATTCCCTATATAGTGCACTACTTTAGACCAGAGCCCTATGGCACCCTATTCCCTATATAGTGCACTAAATGTTCTAAACCAGTGCACTATATAGGGAATAGGGTGCCATTGGGACAGATCCGTTGTCTTTCAGTGTTCCCTCCGTCCCAACTTCCCTTCATCTTTCAGTGTTCCCTCCGTCCCAATCTATAAGTATCTAAATAACACACATTCTCATTACAGCATTTTAATGAAAGGCCTGTGTTGTCTTCAGATAGCATGTCTCCAGAGACACATCCTACAGAGCCTCAGGGAGTCAAATCATCTCCAGATAGCATGTCTCCAGAGACACATCCTACAGATCCTCAGGGAGTCAAATCATCTCCAGAGACACATCCTACAGAGCCTCAGGGAGTCTAATAATCTCCAGATAGCATGTCTCCAGAGACACATCCTACAGATCCTCAGGGAGTCTAATCATCTCCAGATAGCATGTCTCCAGAGACACTTCCTACAGATCCTCAGGGAGTCTAATCATCTCCAGATAGCATGTCTCCAGAGACACATCCTACAGAGCCTCAGGGAGTCTAATCATCTCCAGATAGCATGTCTCCAGAGACACATCCTACAGATCCTCAGGCAGTCTAATAATCTCCAGATAGCATGTCTCCAGAGACACATCCTACAGAGCCTCAGGGAGTCTAATCATCTCCAGATAGCATGTCTCCAGAGACACATCCTACAGAGCCTCAGGGAGTCTAATAATCTCCAGATAGCATGTCTCCAGAGACACATCCTACAGATCCTCAGGGAGTCTAATAATCTCCAGATAGCATGTCTCCAGAGACACATCCTACAGAGCCTCAGGGAGTCTAATCATCTCCAGATAGCATGTCTCCAGAGACACATCCTACAGATCCTCAGGGAGTCTAATAATCTCCAGATAGCATGTCTCCAGAGACACATCCTACAGAGCCTCAGGGAGTCTAATCATCTCCAGATAGCATGTCTCCAGAGACACATCCTACAGAGCCTCAGGGAGTCTAATCATCTCCAGATAGCATGTCTCCAGAGACACATCCTACAGATCCTCAGGGAGTCTAATCATCTCCAGATAGCATGTCTCCAGAGACACATCCTACAGAGCCTCAGGGAGTCTAATAATCTCCAGATAGCATGTCTCCAGAGACACATCCTACAGAGCCTCAGGGAGTCTAATCATCTCCAGATAGCATGTCTCCAGAGACACATCCTACAGATCCTCAGGGAGTCTAATAATCTCCAGATAGCATGTCTCCAGAGACACATCCTACAGAGCCTCAGGGAGTCTAATAATCTCCAGATAGCATGTCTCCAGAGACACATCCTACAGATCCTCAGGGAGTCAAATCAACTCCAGATAGCATGTCTCCAGAGACACATCCTACAGATCCTCAGGGAGTCTAATCATCTCCAGATAGCATGTCTCCAGAGACACATCCTACAGACCCTCAGGGAGTCTAATAATCTCCAGATAGCATGTCTCCAGAGACACATCCTACAGATCCTCAGGGAGTCTAATAATCTCCAGATAGCATGTCTCCAGAGACACATCCTACAGATCCTCAGGGAGTCTAATCATCTCCAGATAGCATGTCTCCAGAGACACATCCTACAGATCCTCAGGGAGTCTAATAATCTCCAGATAGCATGTCTCCAGAGACACATCCTACAGAGCCTCAGGGAGTCTAATCATCTCCAGATAGCATGTCTCCAGAGACACATCCTACAGAGCCTCAGGGAGTCTAATCATCTCCAGATAGCATGTCTCCAGAGACACATCCTACAGAGCCTCAGGGAGTCTAATCATCTCCAGATAGCATGTCTCCAGAGACACATCCTACAGAGCCTCAGGGAGTCTAATCATCTCCAGATAGCATGTCTCCAGAGACACATCCTACAGAGCCTCAGGGAGTCTAATCATCTCCAGATAGCATGTCTCCAGAGACACATCCTACAGATCCTCAGGGAGTCTAATCATCTCCAGATAGCATGTCTCCAGAGACACATCCTACAGATCCTCAGGGAGTCTAATAATGAGGGTCCTTTTTCCACATCAGCCTTTTACAAATGGACATGTTGTTCACAGACTAAATCTCTTTATTTTAAAACAAATTATATCTACAATCATAAATCAAACGGATACAGTTAAAAATATACGGCATTAATCAATGGCGGATATTTGCATGATTGATGATTGTATTGATTAGGGTACTCATATCTCATAAAACAAACTGTTGTTTGACGATCATCAATACCCTGTGTCACAATGGCTCTGTTGTGAAGACAACTAAATCAGCAGAGAGATGAGAGATGAGGTCAGGAGGGCTGAGGGGGAACAAAATGGTGGACTGAAACAATCTTCATCATGAGGGAGGTCAGGAGGGCTGAGGGGGAACAAAATGGTGGACTGAAACAATCTTCATCATGAGGAAGGTCAGGAGGGCTGAGGGGGAACAAAATGGTGGACTGAAACAATCTTCATCATGAGGGAGGTCAGGAGGGCTGAGGGGGAACAAAATGGTGGACTGAAACAATCTTCATCATGAGGAAGGTCAGGAGGGCTGAGGGGGAACAAAATGGTGGACTGAAACAATCTTCATCATGAGGAAGGTCAGGAGGGCTGAGGGGGAACAAAATGGTGGACTGAAACAATCTTCATCATGAGGGAGGTCAGGAGGGCTGAGGGGGAACAAAATGGTGGACTGAAACAATCTTCATCATGAGGGAGGTCAGGAGGGCTGAGGGGGAACAAAATGGTGGACTGAAACAATCTTCATCATGAGGGAGGTCAGGAGGGCTGAGGGGGAACAAAATGGTGGACTGAAACAATCTTCATCATGAGGAAGGTCAGGAGGGCTGAGGGGGAACAAAATGGTGGACTGAAACAATCTTCATCATGAGGAAGGTCAGGAGGGCTGAGGGGGAACAAAATGGTGGACTGAAACAATCTTCATCATGAGGGAGGTCAGGAGGGCTGAGGGGGAACAAAATGGTGGACTGAAACAATCTTCATCATGAGGGAGGTCAGGAGGGCTGAGGGGGAACAAAATGGTGGACTGAAACAGCCTTCATCATGAGGAAGGTCAGGAGGGCTGAGGGGGAACAAAATGGTGGACTGAAACAGCCTTCATCATGAGGGAGGTCAGGAGGGCTGAGGGGGAACAAAATGGTGGACTGAAACAGCCTTCATCATGAGGGAGGTCAGGAGGGCTGAGGGGGAACAAAATGGTGGACTGAAACAGCCTTCATCATGAGGGAGGTCAGGAGGGCTGAGGGGGAACAAAATGGTGGACTGAAAAAGCCTTCATCATGAGGGAGGTCAGGAGGGCTGAGGGGGAACAACATGGTGGACTGAACTTGGGGTCTGGGAAACATTGGTAAAGGGGGGGCCCAGGACCAAGTATGGGAAACATTGGTAAGGGGGGGGGACAGGACTTGGGAAACATTGGTAAAGGGGGGGGACAAGACATGGGGTCTGGGAAACATTGGTAAAGGGGGGGACAGGACTTGGGGTCTGGGAAACATTGGTAATGGGGGGGACAGGACTTGGGGTCGGGAAACATTGGTAATGGGGGGGACAGGACTTGGGGTCGGGAAACATTGGTAAAGGGGGGGACAGGACTTGGGAATCACTGTAGCAGCTCCTAAACAAGGAGGAAAAACAACCAATGAGACAAAATACAAAGAAACAACAAAAATACATTTTTCAGCGTTTCGGATTAGCTAAATTCTGGTAGTACCTCCCCCGTTTAAATGTGTTTGTCCCATTTGAGTCTACTGAACATGGTCCAGGTCACAGCGCAACCTGTTCAGTCTGTTGCATCAGGGGCATAGTTCAGGTGTTGGGTACGTCGAGGCTCAGGGCAGAGGAAGCACTGACGTCTGTGTTCAGTAGATAGACTCCATGTCCAGGCTGTTTAATATCAGTAGTCAGTACACTTGGGTTGTGGCCAGAGGCAGGAAGGACCAGGACCGACCGACCATATTCGGCCCTAGTCTCTCTGTGTGGAGGACTGACCCAGATACAGACCCATATTCAGCCCTAGTCTCTCTGTGTGGAGGACAGACCCAGATACAGACCCATATTCAGCCCTAGTCTCTCTGTGTGGAGGACAGACCCAGATACAGACCCATATTCAGCCCTAGTCTCTCTGTGTGGAGGACAGACCCAGATACAGACCCATATTCAGCCCTAGTCTCTCTGTGTGGAGGACAGACCCAGATACAGACCCATATTCAGCCCTAGTCTCTCTGTGTGGAGGACAGACCCAGATACAGACCCATATTCAGCCCTAGTCTCTCTGTGTGGAGGACAGACCCAGATACAGACCCATATTCAGCCCTAGTCTCTCTGTGTGGAGGACTGACCCAGATACAGACCCATATTCAGCCCTAGTCTCTCTGTCTGGAGGACAGAAGTCTTAGTCCCCCTCCACTCTGTTGGTCTGTCTCAGCAGAGAGACAGGGACTTCAGGAGACGCCCTGTAGTGGGAATGGGGGGGGTACAGCTGTTCTCCATGATGTAAGTTACAGGTCACACCCCATCCTATCAGTCCAGAAGGTACCACCAAAACCCCCATGATGTGTCCAACGGTCCAAAGAGGTCCGGGGGTAACAGATGGTCCAGAGAGGTCCGGGGTATCAGACGGGGAAGAGCTGTGTTTTGGGCTGCTCAGCCCTCAGACAGAGAACTCCACACCACTACGGCATGTACGTGTCATCAGTAGGCGCCGCAGACGCAGGCCGGTGAATGGGTTGAGCCAGAGGACGGAGGGCGGGCCTCCGAACACGGCCTTCATCCCCTCCCAGCGCACACGCCGCTCCCACCTCGGCTTCTCATTCTTCAGACGCTCGATCTCCTGGGAGACGAGACAGACAGACATGAAGACAGACCGACAGACAGACAGACACAGATCGACATGAAGACAGGCACAGATCGACAGACAGACAATCCTTCAGCATACGAATAGCATACTCTCCATTTAATCACCTGATTTGAAGAGCAACAGAAAGTAAACCCAGGGAAACAGCCAGTGAACCATCCAATGACAGAGATGGTATAGATATCTATAGATACCGTTGAATGAGGTTCACTGTTCCTGTAAACCAGTGGTGGAAAGAACTGACAGTTGAAGTCGGAAGTTTACATACACCTTAACCAAATACATTTAAACTCAGTTTTTCACAATTCCTGACATTTAATCCTAGTAAAAATTCCCTGTCTTAGGTCAGTTAGGATCACCACTTTATTTTAAGAATGTGAAATGTCAGAATAATAGTAGAGAATTTTTTTTATTTCAGCTTTTATTTCCTTCATCACATTCCCAGTGGGTCAGAAGTTTACATACACTCAATTAGTATTTGGTCACGTTGCCTTTAAATGGTTTAACTTGGGTCAAACGTTTCGGGTAGCCTTCCACAAGCTTCCCACAATAAGTTGGGTGAATTTTGGCCCATTCCTCCTGACAGAGCTGGTGTAACTGAGTCAGGTTTGTAGGCCTCCTTGCTCACACACGCTTTTTCAGTTCTGCCCACAAATTTTCTATAGGATTGAGGTCAGGGCTTTGTGGTGGCCACTCCAATACCTTGTCTTTGTTGTCCTTAAGCCATTTTGCCACAACTTTGGAAGTATGCTTGGGGTCATTGTCCATTTGGAAGACCCATTTGCGACCAAGCTTTAACTTCCTGACTGATTTCTTGAGATGTTGCTTCAATATATCCACATAATTTTCCATCCTCATGATGCCATCTATTTTGTGAAGTGCACCAGTCCCTTCTGCAACAAAGCACCCCCACAACATGATGCTGCCACCCCCGTGCTTCACGGTTGGGATGGTGTTCTTCGGCTTGCAAGACTCCCCCTTTTTCCTCCAAACATAACAATGGTCATTATGGCCAAACAGTTCTATTTTTGTTTCGTCAGTCCAGAGGACATTTCCCCAAAAAGTACGATCTTTGTCCCCATGTGCAGTTGCAAACCATAGTCTGGCTTTTTTATGGCGGTTTTGGAGCAGTGGCTTCTTCCTTGCTGAGCGGCCTTTCAGGTTATGTCGATATAGGACTCGTTTTACTGTGGATATAGATACTTTTGTACCTGTTTCCTCCAGCATCTTCACAAGGTTCTTTGCTGTTGTTCTGGGATTGATTTGCTCTTTTCGCACCAAAGTACGTTCATCTCTAGGGGACAGAACGCGTCTCCTTCCTGAGCGGTATGACGGCTGCGTGGTCCCATGGTGTTTATACTTGCGTACTATTGTTTGTACAGATGAACATGGAACCTTCAGGCGTTTTGGAAATTGCTCCCAAGGATGAACCAGACTTGTGGAGGTCTACAACTTTTTTTCTGAGGTCTTGGCTGATTTCTTTAGATTTTCCCATGATGTCAAGCAAAGAGGCACTGAGTTGGAAGGTAGGCCTTGAAATACATCCACAGGTACACCTCCAATTGACTCAAATTATGTCAATTAGCCTATCAGAAGCTTCTAAAGCCATGACATAATTTTCTGGAATTTTCCAAGCTGTTTAAAGGCACAGTCAACTTAGTGTGTGTAAACTTCTGACCCACTGGAATTGTGAAACAGTGAATTATAAGTGAAATAACCGGTAAACAATTGTTGGAAAAATTACTTGTCACACACAAAGTAGATGTCCTAACCAACTTGCCAAAACTAGTTTGTTAACAAGAAAGTTGTGGAGTGGTTGAAAAAACCTAAGTGTATGTAAACTTCCGACTTCAACAGTACTTGTACATTTACTTTCGATACGTAAGTACATTTAAAACCAAATACTTTTACCCAAGTAGTATTTTACTGGGTGACTTTCACTTTTACTTGAGTCATTATCTATTAAAGTATCTTTACTTTTACTCAAGTATGACAATTGAGTATTTTTTCCACCACTGCTGTTAACCTTAAAGTGTTCCTTTAAGTGGTGACGACCACAGTGTGTGGCGTGCTCGGTGTGTGACGACCACAGTGTGTGGCGTGCTCGGTGTGTGACGCGCTCGGTGTGTGGCGCGCTCGGTGTGTGGCGTGCTCGGTGTGTGGCGTGCTCGGTGTGTGGCGTGCTCGGTGTGTGGCGCGCTCGGTGTGTGGCGTGCTCGGTGTGTGGCGTGCTCGGTGTGTGACGACCACAGTGTGTGACGCGCTCGGTGTGTGACGTGCTCGGTGTGTGGCGTGCTCGGTGTGTGGCGTGCTCGGTGTGTGACGACCACAGTGTGTGGCGTGCTCGGTGTGTGGCGTGCTCGGTGTGTGGCGCGCTCGGTGTGTGGCGACCACAGTGTGTGGCGTGCTCGGTGTGTGGCGACCACAGTGTGTGGCGTGCTCGGTGTGTGGCGACCACAGTGTGTGGCGTGCTCGGTGTGTGGCGACCACAGTGTGTGGCGTGCTCGGTGTGTGACGACCACAGTGTGTGGCGCGCTCGGTGCCTCACCGTCTCGTCGTTGCAGATGGAGTGTATCTGCGTTCCGAACATCACCACGGTGAAGGTGAGGAAGAGGAAGGCCTCCAGACAGAGGAAGATCATCAGCATCACCGCCACAGGAGGAGAGAAGTCAGTGCATTCTGGGAGATGGAGTTGTGGGAGAGGAGAGAGGTGTCATTATTTTGACAGAGGAGGAGAGGGGTGTCATTATTTTGACAGGAGGAGAGGGGTGTCATTATTTTGACAGGAGGAGAGGGGTGTCATTATTTTGACAGAGGAGGAGAGGTGTCTTTATTTTGACAGAGAATGAGAGAGGTGTCATTATTTTGACAGAGGAGGAGAGGGGTGTCATTATTTTATCCTCTGATTATAAAGGTTCTATTAACATTTAGAATAATTTAAAATCAAATGTATCATCATCATCATCATCACTTTCATAATTACCTTCAATATCATCATTATTATAAACATCATTATCATCATCATTATCATCACCATCATTATCATTATTTCATCATCATCATCATTATCATGCTCATCATCATCATTATTATCATCATTTCATCATCAATCATCCTCATCCTCATCGCCATCATCATCATCATTATCATGCTCATCATCATCATTATTATCATTATTTCATCATATCCAAGATGGCGTAGCAGTCATGCATCTTCGTCTTGTCCCGTGTATATATCTTTTTCCTTTCCATTTTCTTCACATTTATTTTTTTAAATATTTTTTAAACCTCAACTCCAACATACTCTCCTGCAACCCTCCTCACCCGTGGTATGGATATTTTATTTACTTAAGAAACCAGAAGCTAGCCAGCTAACTAACTCATCAACTAACCTTTAGCCGGACAACTCCTGCCAGTCTGCACAGCGCGATTCAACCCAGAGCACACTGGACTCTTCTTCCCCACATATACTGTTTCCTACCGCAAGCTCTGAATCTTCTCACCTGGATCATCGCAACTAGCTAGCTGCTATCCGAGTGGCTACCCCCTGGCTAACGTCTCTGTCCCGAAGAAAGCACCAATTAGCCTGGAGCTAGCCTGTGCTAGGCCCATCTCCCGGCAAGCTGAAGGGGTCCATCAGCCACTACTTGGGATACAATGCCAATTGGCCTGGACCCCTTTTACTGCCGATACGGAGCCCTGCCGATCCTTCACAACTGGTCTACCCGCCCGAGGGGGTTTTGAACAGGCTCCTCCATCACGACGTCCCCTGAATGCCCATCCGCTAACCCCGGCCCGCTAGCTGTCCAGAGCATATCGGACTGTTAGCTAAAGAGGTCCATCAGCCAACTTCCTTGGGCTACAATACCTATTTTGCCAATTGGCCTGGACCCTTTTACTACACGGAGCCCTGCCGATCCGTCACGACTGTTCTGCCGACGTAACCGTCCGAGGGAGCTACAACAGACTCTTCCGTCGCGACGTCCCCCTAAGGCCCTTCTGCTAGCCCCGGCCCGCTAGCTGTCTGAATCGCTGTGTCTCCAGCCCACCTAGCTACTCACTAGACCCCATGATCTCTCAGCTACGCATCCCTAATGTCAATATGCCTTGTCCATTGCTATTTTGGTTAGTGATTATTGTCTTATTTCACTGTAGAGCCTCCAGCCCTGCTCAATATGCCTTAGCTAACCCTTTTGTTCCACCTCCCACACATGAGGTGACCTCACCTGGTTTAAATGGTGTCTCTAGAGACAATACCTCTCTCATCGTCACTCAATGCCTAGGTTTACCTCTACTGTATTCACGTCCTACCATACCCTTGTCTGTACATTATGCCTTGAGTCTATTCTTCCGTGCCCAGAAACCTGCTCCTTTTACTCTCTGTTCCGAACGTACTAGATGACCAGTTCTTATAGTCTTAGCCGTACCCTTATCCTACAGTAGCCTACCATTACACTAAACATAGAAACACAGTAACCTACAACAGTGAATGTAGACGTAAACAGTAGCCTACCACAGTGAACGTAGACGTAAACAGTAGCCTACCACAGTGAACGTAGACGTAAACAGTAGCCTACCACAGTGAATGTAGAAGTAAACAGTAGCCTACCACAGTGAATGAAGAAGTAAACAGTAGCCTACCACAGTGAACGTAGAAGTAAACAGTAGCCTACCACAGTGAATGTAGAAGTAAACAGTAGCCTACCACAGTGAATGTAGACGTAAACAGTAGCCTACCACAGTGAACGTAGACGTAAACAGTAGCCTACCACAGTGAATGTAGCAGTAAACAGTAGCCTACCACAGTGAATGTAGAAGTAAACAGTAGCCTACCACAGTGAATGTAGAAGTAAACAGTAGCCTACCACAGTGAATGTAGACGTAAACAGTAGCCTACCACAGTGAACGTAGATGTAAACAGTAGCCTACCACAGTGAATGTAGAACAGTAGCCTACCACAGTGAATGTAGAAGTAAACAGTAGCCTACCATTCCACTGGTCATGGACACAGCTGTAGAACTGTAGGAAACTGAGGCAGAGGGCGTAGGCTGAGATCAGAGCTATGTACATCTGGAGGGAGGAGAGAAGGGAGGAGGAGAGAAGGGGGGAGTGGGGAAGGGAGGAGGAGAGAAGGGAGGAGGAGAGAAGGGGGGAGTGGGGAAGGAGAGAGGGTAATGATGGAGTCAGAGAAAGGAGAGGGACAGGGGAAGGAGGTAAAGAGAGAGAGAGGAAACAGGAGAGAGTAGAAAGGGGAAAGTGAGCGGGAGGAAGAGAAAGAGAGAGAGAGGAAGACAGAAAGAGAGGTGGAGAGGAAGAGGGGGAGAGAGAAAAACAGTGAATAAAGGGTTATTACCCACACAGACGCTGGGAGAGATGAACATCACTCGCTGGACATTAATGTAAGCAATAGTCAGACACCACAACTACACCATCGCTCTGAGGTATGGTAGGACTTGACATCAGGTACAGTCAGGACTCCCCCTACTCTGAGGTACGGTAGGACTTGACATCAGGTACAGTCAGGACTCCCCCTACTCTGAGGTACGGTAGGACTTGACATCAGGTACAGTCAGGACTCCTCCTACACTGAGGTATGGTAGGACTTGACATCAGGTACAGTCATGACCCCTCCTACACTGAGGTATGGTAGGACTTGACATCAGGTACAGTCATGACCCCTCCTACACTGAGGTATGGTAGGACTTGACATAATAAGGTACAGTCAGGACTCCTCCTACACTGAGGTATGGTAGGACTTGACATCAGGTACAGTCATGACCCCTCCTACACTGAGGTATGGTAGGACTTGACATCAGGTACAGTCAGGACTCCCCCTACACTGAGGTATGGTAGGACTTGACATCAGGTACAGTCATGACCCCTCCTACACTGAGGTATGGTAGGACTTGACATCAGGTACAGTCAGGACTCCTCCTACACTGAGGTACGGTAGGACTTGACATAATAAGGTACAGTCAGGACTCCTCCTACACTGAGGTATGGTAGGACTTGACATCAGGTACAGTCAGGACTCCTCCTACACTGAGGTATGGTAGGACTTGACATAATAAGGTACAGTCAGGAAGGATTCCCCCTACACTGAGGTATGGTAGGACTTGACATAATAAGGTACAGTCAGGACTCCTCCTACACTGAGGTATGGTAGGACTTGACATAATAAGGTACAGTCAGGAAGGATTCCCCCTACACTGAGGTATGGTAGGACTTGACATAATAAGGTACAGTCAGGACTCCTCCTACACTGAGGTATGGTAGGACTTGACATCAGGTACAGTCAGGACCCCTCCTACACTGAGGTATGGTAGGACTTGACATAATAAGGTACAGTCAGGAAGGATTCCCCCTACACTGAGGTATGGTAGGACTTGACATAATAAGGTACAGTCAGGACTCCTCCTACACTGAGGTACGGTAGGACTTGACATAAGGTACAGTCAGGACCCCTCCTACACTGAGGTATGGTAGGACTTGACATAATAAGGTACAGTCAGGACTCCCCCTACACTGAGGTATGGTAGGACTTGACATAATAAGGTACAGTCAGGAAGGACTCGCCCTACACTGAGGTATGGTAGGACTTGACATAATAAGGTACAGTCAGGAAGGACTCGCCCTACACTGAGGTATGGTAGGACTTGACATAAGGTACAGTCAGGACCCCTCCTACACTGAGGTATGGTAGGACTTGACATAAGGTACAGTCAGGACCCCTCCTACACTGAGGTATGGTAGGACTTGACATAAGGTACAGTCAGGACCCCTCCTACACTGAGGTATGGTAGGACTTGACATAAGGTACAGTCAGGACCCCTCCTACACTGAGGTACGGTAGGACCTGACAGAAGGTACAGTCAGGACTCCTCCTACACTGAGGTATGGTAGGACTTGACATCAGGTACAGTCAGGACTCCTCCTACACTGAGGTACGGTAGGACTTGACATCAGGTACTTACAGTGAAGAGGACAAAGAAGCGCTGGTTCTTCTCCCCGACACAGTTGTTGACCCAGGGACAGTGGTGGTCCATCTTACGGATACATCGCTTACAGATGCTACAGGCGAGGAGAGATGGGAAACCTACATTAATTCCTTTGACAAAGACCCTGGTAGAAATGTGTGATTACATGACTGTATAACCGTACAAACTTCCAGGTGACAGGAGCCAATACAAGCAGTGACACAATGTATTAGACGGTAAAGACACGTTGAACCTCACTAGAAGGAGTCATGGACATTAACTAGTGAAGCTATTGGCCTAACCAGTGTTTAGATGAGTGTGAGTCAGTGTGTATCCAATTCTCCCACTGTGTGTGTGTGTGTGTGTGTGTGTGTGTGTGTGTGTGTGTGTGTGTGTGTGTGTGTGTGTGTGTGTGTGTGTGTGTGTGTGTGTGTGTGTGTGTGAGAACTCGACTAGGTGAACCTGAATAAGTGTTCTCACATACTTCAGAATAAAACACCAATAGTACTGTTTGTCCATTTAGAGACGCCGTAGCCAGTATCCACTTCCTCAAAAAGTCAGAACGAATAGAAGATAACTCAAGAAATCGGTCATAAAATGACGGTTTTGCCGAGGAGATCTTAGTCGCACGATTTTACATCCAACGAAGATGTTTCGTATTTCTCAAGTGTTTTGTTTAGCATGAAACTGATTAGTCTCCTTGAATAACAACAAACACCTAATTGAAAAATCCCTCCTCCAATCACTGACGAAGGGGTGTAGACCTTAATTACTGACTTCAGCCTCGGCAAACTTTTTTGTGTACACAAACAACCGAAGAAAACCGAAAGCCGAAGACCAAAACTAACAAAAACGGCATAAAATGTTGTCATGATCTACAGTACCAGTCAAAAGTTTGGACACACCTACTCATTCAAGGGTTTTTCTTTATTTTTTTACCATTTTCTACATTGTAAAATAATAGTGAAGACATCAAAACTATGAAATAACACGTGTGGAATCATGTCGTAACCAAAATAAGTGTTACACAAGTCAAAGTATATTTTATATTTGACATTCTTCAAAGTAGCCACCCTTTGCACACTTTTTGCATTCTCTCAACCAGCCTCACCTGGAATACTTTTCCAACAGTCTTGAAAGAAGTTCCCACATATGCTGAGCACTTGCTGGCTATGGTCCAACTCATCCCAAACCATCTCAATTGGGTTGAGGTTGGGTGATTGTGGAGGCCAGGTCATCTGATGCAGCACTCCATCACTCTCCTTGGTCAAATAGCCCTTACACAGCCTGAAGGTGTGTTTTGGGTCATTTTCCTGTTTGAAAACTAATTATATAATCCCAATAAGCACAAACCAGATGGGATGGCGTATCGCTGCAGAATGCTGTTGTAGCCATGCTGGTTAAGTGTGCCTTGAATACTAAATAAATCACTGACAGTGTCACCAGCAAAGCACCATCACACCTCCTCCTCCATGCTTCACGGTGGGAACCACACATTCAGAGATCATCCGTTCACCTACTCTACATCTCACAAAGACACAACGGTTGGAACCAAAAATCTCAAATTTGGACTCATCAGACCAAAGGACAGATTTCCACCGGTCTAATGTCCATTGGTCGTGTTTCTTGGCCCAAGAAAGTCTCTTCTTTTTATTGGTGTCCTTTAGTAGTGGTTTCTTTACAGCAATTTGACCATGAAGGCCTGATTCACGCAGTCTCCTCTGAACAGTTGATGTTGAGATGTGTCTCTTACTTGAACTCTGTGAAACATTTATGTGGGCATCAATTTCTGAGGCTGGTAACTCTAATGAACTTATCCTCTGCAGCAGAGGTAACTCTGGGTCTTCCTTTCCTGTGGCGGTCCTCATGAGAGCCAGATTCATCATAGCGCTTGATGGTTTTTGCGACTCCACTTGAAGACACTTTAAAGGTTCTTGAATTGTTTCGTATTGACTGACCTTCATGTCTTAAAGTAATGATGAACTGTCGTTTCTCTTTGCTTATATAAGCTGTTCTTGCCATAATATGGACCTGGTCTTTTACCAAACAGGGCTATCTTCTGTGTCACAACACAACTGAATTTTCTCAAACACATTAAGAAGGAAAGAAATTCCACAAATTAACTTTTAACAAGGCACACCTGTTCATTGAAATGCATTCCAGGTGACTACCTAATGAAGCTGGTTGAGAGAATGATAACAGTGTGCAAAGCTGTCATCATGCAAAGGCAAAGGGTGGCTTCTTTGAAGAATCTAAAATCTATTTGGATTTGTTTAACACTTTTTTGGTTACTACATGATTCCATATGTGTTATTTCATAGTTTTGATGTCTTCACTATTATTCTACAATGTAGAAAATAATAAAAATAAAGAAAAACCCTTGAATGAGTAGGTTTGTCCAAACTTTTGACTGGTACTGTACGCACAAACTGTTCCGACCTGTTTCGGGTGGGAAGCATGCAGACACCTTAAGACAGTGAGTAACCCTCACCTGCAGTGGTGAGCCCTCTGTGTCTAGATGTGATGTGTATCTATAGATATCTATACCATCTCTGTCATGGTGTCTACCTGCAGTGGTGAGCCCTCTGTGTCTAGATGTGTATCTATAGATATCTATACCATCTCTGTCATGGTGTCTACCTGCAGTGGTGAGTCCTCTGTGTCTAGAAGTGTATCTATAGATATCTATACCATCTCTGTCATGGTGTCTACCTGCAGTGATGAGCCCTCTGTGTCTAGATGTGATGTGTATCTATATATATCTATACCATCTCTGTCATGGTGTCTACCTGCAGTGGTGAGCCCTCTGTGTCTAGATGTGATGTGTATCTATAGATATCTATACCATCTCTGTCATTGTGTCTACCTGCAGTGGTGAGTCCTCTGTGTCTAGATGTGTATCTATAGATATCTATACCATCTCTGTCATGGTGTCTACCTGCAGTGATGAGCCCTCTGTGTCTAGATGTGATGTGTATCTATAGATATCTATACCATCTCTGTCATGGTGTCTACCTGCAGTGATGAGCCCTCTGTGTCTAGATGTGATGTGTATCTATATATATCTATACCATCTCTGTCATGGTGTCTACCTGCAGTGGTGAGCCCTCTGTGTCTAGATGTGATGTGTATCTATATATATCTATACCATCTCTGTCATGGTGTCTACCTGCAGTGGTGAGCCCTCTGTGTCTAGATGTGTATCTATAGATATCTATACCATCTCTGTCATGGTGTCTACCTGCAGTGGTGAGCCCTCTGTGTCTTGATGTGTATCTATAGATATCTATACCATCTCTGTCACGGTGTCTACCTGCAGTGGTGAGCCCTCTGTGTCTAGATGTGTATCTATAGATATCTATACCATCTCTGTCATGGTGTCTACCTGCAGTGATGAGCCCTCTGTGTCTAGATGTGTATCTATAGATATCTATACCATCTCTGTCATGGTGTCTACCTGCAGTGGTGAGCCCTCTGTGGCTTGATGCTGCAGCACTTGGGACATTTATAGATGACCTCTCCAGGTTTCAGCTGCAGACTGTCCATGTACTCTTTGGTGGCGTTGCCCTTAGGAACCGCCCCCTGATGGGAGGAGTTAGACGACATCAGAACAGGACGGACCCAAAGCAGCTTCAGAGGTTAATCAATACATGAAACAATATAGTATTTACCCTGAGGACACATCAATCTATATAGTCTTTACCCTGAGGAGAGGACACATCAATCTATATAGTCTTTACCCTGAGGAGAGGAAACATCAATCTATATAGTCTTTACCCTGAGGAGAGGAGACATCAATCTATATAGTCTTTACCCTGAGGAGAGGACACATCAATCTATATAGTCTTTACCCTGAGGAGAGGAGACATCAATCTATATAGTCTTTACCCTGAGGACACATCAATCTATATAGTCTTTACCCTGAGGAGAGGAAACATCAATCTATATAGTCTTTACCCTGAGGAGAGGACACATCAATCTATATAGTCTTTACCCTGAGGAGAGGACACGTCAATCTATATAGTCTTTACCCTGAGGAGAGGAAACATCAATCTATATAGTCTTTACCCTGAGGAGAGGACACATCAATCTATATAGTCTTTACCCTGAGGAGAGGACACATCAATCTATATAGTCTTTACCCTGAGGAGAGGACACATCAATCTATATAGTCTTTACCCTGAGGACACATCAATCTATATAGTCTTTACCCTGAGGAGAGGACACATCAATCTATATAGTCTTTACCCTGAGGAGAGGACACATCAATCTATATAGTCTTTACCCTGAGGAGAGGACACATCAATCTATATAGTCTTTACCCTGAGGAGAGGACACATCAATCTATATAGTCTTTACCCTGAGGAGAGGACACATCAATCTATATAGTCTTTACCCTGAGGAGAGGACACATCAATCTATATAGTCTTTACCCTGAGGAGAGGACACATCAATCTATATAGTCTTTACCCTGAGGAGAGGACACATCAATCTATATAGTCTTTACCCTGAGGAGAGGACACATCAATCTATATAGTCTTTACCCTGAGGAGAGGACACATCAATCTATATAGTCTTTACCCTGAGGAGAGGACACATCAATCTATATAGTCTTTACCCTGAGGAGAGGACACATCAATCTATATAGTCTTTACCCTGAGGAGAGGACACATCAATCTATATAGTCTTTACCCTGAGGAGAGGAAACATCAATCTATATAGTCTTTACCCTGAGGAGAGGACACATCAATCTATATAGTCTTTACCCTGAGGAGAGGACACATCAATCTATATAGTCTTTACCCTGAGGAGAGGACACATCAATCTATATAGTCTTTACCCTGAGGAGAGGACACATCAATCTATATAGTCTTTACCCTGAGGAGAGGACACATCAATCTATATAGTCTTTACCCTGAGGAGAGGAGACATCAATCTATATAGTCTTTACCCTGAGGAGAGGACACATCAATCTATATAGTCTTTACCCTGAGGAGAGGACACATCAATCTATATAGTCTTTACCCTGAGGAGAGGACACATCAATCTATATAGTCTTTACCCTGAGGAGAGGAGACATCAATCTATATAGTCTTTACCCTGAGGAGAGGACACATCAATCTATATAGTCTTTACCCTGAGGAGAGGACACATCAATCTATATAGTCTTTACCCTGAGGAGAGGACACATCAATCTATATAGTCTTTACCCTGAGGAGAGGAGACATCAATCTATATAGTCTTTACCCTGAGGAGAGGAAACATCAATCTATATAGTCTTTACCCTGAGGAGAGGACACATCAATCTATATAGTCTTTACCCTGAGGAGAGGACACATCAATCTATATAGTCTTTACCCTGAGGAGAGGACACATCAATCTATATAGTCTTTACCCTGAGGAGAGGACACATCAATCTATATAGTCTTTACCCTGAGGAGAGGAGACATCAATCTATATAGTCTTTACCCTGAGGAGAGGAGACATCAATCTATATAGTCTTTACCCTGAGGAGAGGAGACATCAATCTATATAGTCTTTACCCTGAGGAGAGGACACATCAATCTATATAGTCTTTACCCTGAGGAGAGGACACATCAATCTATATAGTCTTTACCCTGAGGAGAGGAGACATCAATCTATATAGTCTTTACCCTGAGGAGAGGACACATCAATCTATATAGTCTTTACCCTGAGGAGAGGACACATCAATCTATATAGTCTTTACCCTGAGGAGAGGACACATCAATCTATATAGTCTTTACCCTGAGGAGAGGAGACATCAATCTATATAGTCTTTACCCTGAGGAGAGGACACATCAATCTATATAGTCTTTACCCTGAGGAGAGGACACATCAATCTATATAGTCTTTACCCTGAGGAGAGGAGACATCAATCTATATAGTCTTTACCCTGAGGAGAGGACACATCAATCTATATAGTCTTTACCCTGAGGAGAGGACACATCAATCTATATAGTCTTTACCCTGAGGAGAGGACACATCAATCTATATAGTCTTTACCCTGAGGAGAGGAGACATCAATCTATATAGTCTTTACCCTGAGGAGAGGACACATCAATCTATATAGTCTTTACCCTGAGGAGAGGAGACATCAATCTATATAGTCTTTACCCTGAGGAGAGGACACATCAATCTATATAGTCTTTACCCTGAGGAGAGGACACAATCTATATAGTCTTTACCCTGAGGAGAGGACACATCAATCTATATAGTCTTTACCCTGAGGAGAGGAGACATCAATCTATATAGTCTTTACCCTGAGGAGAGGAGACATCAATCTATATAGTCTTTACCCTGAGGAGAGGACACATCAATCTATATAGTCTTTACCCTGAGGAGAGGACACATCAATCTATATAGTCTTTACCCTGAGGAGAGGACACATCAATCTATATAGTCTTTACCCTGAGGAGAGGAAACATCAATCTATATAGTCTTTACCCTGAGGAGAGGACACATCAATCTATATAGTCTTTACCCTGAGGAGAGGACACATCAATCTATATAGTCTTTACCCTGAGGAGAGGAGACATCAATCTATATAGTCTTTACCCTGAGGAGAGGACACGTCAATATATATAGTCTTTACCCTGAGGAGAGGAGACATCAATCTATATAGTCTTTACCCTGAGGAGAGGAGACATCAATCTATATAGTCTTTACCCTGAGGAGAGGAGACATCAATCTATATAGTCTTTACCCTGAGGACACATCAATCTATATAGTCTTTACCCTGAGGAGAGGAAACATCAATCTATATAGTCTTTACCCTGAGGAGAGGAGACATCAATCTATATAGTCTTTACCCTGAGGAGAGGAGACATCAATCTATATAGTCTTTACCCTGAGGAGAGGACACATCAATCTATATAGTCTTTACCCTGAGGAGAGGAAACATCAATCTATATAGTCTTTACCCTGAGGAGAGGACACATCAATCTATATAGTCTTTACCCTGAGGAGAGGACACATCAATCTATATAGTCTTTACCCTGAGGAGAGGACACATCAATCTATATAGTCTTTACCCTGAGGAGAGGAGACATCAATCTATATAGTCTTTACCCTGAGGAGAGGACACATCAATCTATATAGTCTTTACCCTGAGGAGAGGACACATCAATCTATATAGTCTTTACCCTGAGGAGAGGACACATCAATCTATATAGTCTTTACCCTGAGGAGAGGACACATCAATCTATATAGTCTTTACCCTGAGGAGAGGAGACATCAATCTATATAGTCTTTACCCTGAGGAGAGGACACATCAATCTATATAGTCTTTACCCTGAGGAGAGGACACATCAATCTATATAGTCTTTACCCTGAGGACACATCAATCTATATAGTCTTTACCCTGAGGAGAGGACACATCAATCTATATAGTCTTTACCCTGAGGAGAGGACACATCAATCTATATAGTCTTTACCCTGAGGAGAGGACACATCAATCTATATAGTCTTTACCCTGAGGAGAGGACACATCAATCTATATAGTCTTTACCCTGTGGAGAGGACACATCAATCTATATAGTCTTTACCCTGAGGAGAGGAAACATCAATCTATATAGTCTTTACCCTGAGGAGAGGACACATCAATCTATATAGTCTTTACCCTGAGGAGAGGAAACATCAATCTATATAGTCTTTACCCTGAGGAGAGGACACATCAATCTATATAGTCTTTACCCTGAGGAGAGGACACATCAATCTATATAGTCTTTACCCTGAGGAGAGGACACATCAATCTATATAGTCTTTACCCTGAGGAGAGGACACATCAATCTATATAGTCTTTACCCTGAGGAGAGGACACATCAATCTATATAGTCTTTACCCTGAGGAGAGGACACATCAATCTATATAGTCTTTACCCTGAGGAGAGGACACATCAATCTATATAGTCTTTACCCTGAGGAGAGGACACATCAATCTATATAGTCTTTACCCTGAGGAGAGGACACATCAATCTATATAGTCTTTACCCTGAGGAGAGGACACATCAATCTATATAGTCTTTACCCTGAGGAGAGGACACATCAATCTATATAGTCTTTACCCTGAGGAGAGGACACATCAATCTATATAGTCTTTACCCTGAGGAGAGGAGACATCAATCTATATAGTCTTTACCCTGAGAGGACACATCAATCTATATAGTCTTTACCCTGAGGAGAGGACACATCAATCTATATAGTCTTTACCCTGAGGAGAGGAGACATCAATCTATATAGTCTTTACCCTGAGGAGAGGACACATCAATCTATATAGTCTTTACCCTGAGGAGAGGACACATCAATCTATATAGTCTTTACCCTGAGGAGAGGACACATCTATCTATATAGTCTTTACCCTGAGGAGAGGAAACATCAATCTATATAGTCTTTACCCTGAGGAGAGGACACATCAATCTATATAGTCTTTTACCCTGAGGAGAGGACACATCAATCTATATAGTCTTTACCCTGAGGAGAGGACACATCAATCTATATAGTCTTTACCCTGAGGAGAGGACACATCAATCTATATAGTCTTTACCCTGAGGAGAGGAGACATCAATCTATATAGTCTTTACCCTGAGGAGAGGACACATCAATCTATATAGTCTTTACCCTGAGGAGAGGACCACATCAATCTATATAGTCTTTACCCTGAGGAGAGGACACATCAATCTATATAGTCTTTACCCTGAGGAGAGGAAACATCAATCTATATAGTCTTTACCCTGAGGAGAGGACACATCAATCTATATAGTCTTTACCCTGAGGAGAGGAAACATCAATCTATATAGTCCTTTACCCTGAGGAGAGGACACATCAATCTATATAGTCTTACCCTGAGGAGAGGAGACATCAATCTATATAGTCTTTACCCTGAGGAGAGGACACATCAATCTATATAGTCTTTACCCTGAGGAGAGGAAACATCAATCTATATAGTCTTTACCCTGAGGAGAGGACACATCAATCTATATAGTCTTTACCCTGAGGAGAGGACACATCAATCTATATAGTCTTTACCCTGAGGAGAGGAAACATCAATCTATATAGTCTTTACCCTGAGGAGAGGACACATCAATCTATATAGTCTTTACCCTGAGGAGAGGACACATCAATCTATATAGTCTTTACCCTGAGGAGAGGAACACATCAATCTATATAGTCTTTACCCTGAGGAGAGGACACATCAATCTATATAGTCTTTACCCTGAGGAGAGGACACATCAATCTATATAGTCTTTACCCTGAGGAGAGGACACATCAATCTATATAGTCTTTACCCTGAGGAGAGGACACATCAATCTATATAGTCTTTACCCTGAGGAGAGGACACATCAATCTATATAGTCTTTACCCTGAGGAGAGGACACATCATCAATCTATATAGTCTTTACCCTGAGGAGAGGACACATCAATCTATATAGTCTTTACCCTGAGGAGAGGAGACATCAATCTATATAGTCTTTACCCTGAGGAGAGGACACATCAATCTATATAGTCTTTACCCTGAGGGAGAGGACACATCAATCTATATAGTCTTTACCCTGAGGAGGAGGAGACATCAATCTATATAGTCTTTACCCTGAGGAGAGGACACATCAATCTATATAGTCTTTACCCTGAGGAGAGGACACATCATCAATATAGTTTTACCCTGAGGAGAGGACACATCATCAATCTATATAGTCTTTACCCTGAGGAGAGGACACATCATCTATATAGTCTTTACCCTGAGGAGAGGAACACATCAATCATATAGTCTTTACCCTGAGGAGAGGACACATCAATCTATATAGTCTTTACCCTGAGGATGAGGACACATCAATCTATATAGTCTTTACCCTGGAGAGGACACATCATCTATATAGTCTTTACCCTGAGGAGAGGAACACATCAATCTATATAGTCTTTACCCTGAGGAAGAGGACACATCATCTATATAGTCTTTACCCTGAGGAGAGGACACATCAATCTATATAGTCTTTACCCTGAGGAGAGGACACATCAATCTATATAGTCTTTACCCTGAG
>NC_052307.1:83788862-83815613 GCF_016432855.1 Salvelinus namaycush
AAGTGTAAGAGGATTAAACTGATTGGATTACCGTTTGTAATCTGTTTCAAGATTGAACTGATATGGAATATTCCTTAAAACACCCTACAAACCATTTACTTATCCAATATCACAGTGGTAATACTTTGCTGGAGAGGTTAGTGTGTGAAACCTGTTGACCTAAACAAGGGACGGAAGGCATTATTCATGGGCGTATGTACGGATTCGCACTCTCCCAGTCAGGGAACAGCCAGGGTATGATGGGACAAGTGGCTATTAAAAGAAAACAAGTTCTCTGGCGTTCAGGGGAGGCGGGTGGGAGGAGCTATATCTAGGAGGATGTCGGCTCACTTGTAATAGCTGGACATGGGAACCGGAAGCGTCAAACGTGGTTTCCATTGTGTTTGATGTTCTGATATACCGATTCCATTGCATTCCATTCAGCCCATACAATGAAGCCTGTACCTCTTTTGTCCTCCCACCAGCCTTCCTCTGCTGCGTGTATTATGGCATGGTATGCACAGAGGCGTCTGTGAAATGAAGGTAGACCACCAAAAACTATGGTTCTAACACATAGTAGGAGCCATTACTATAATGCTGAACAAGAGAGTGTCTCCAATCCAATCTGGATGTTATGGCACAACAACTCGTTCCCAAGCTCCAGCACTTAGGAATATGGAGGTATCTTTACAAAGGGAACATTCACTTTTAAACACATTTCATGATTTAATCATATACAAACTACAGTGATATCCATCTTTAAATGTGTCACCAACAAAAACACAGGGTTCACACCCAGCAACCCTCCAGGACCAGAGAGTAGACCAGCGTGCTAGGTAAATCACCCAGCAACCCTCCAGGACCAGAGAGTAGACCAGTGTGCTAGTTAAATCACCCAGCAACTCTCCAGGACCAGAGAGTAGACCAGCGTGCTAGTTAAATCACCCAGCAACACACCAGGACCAGAGAGTAGACCAGCGTGCTAGTTAAATCACCCAGCAACTCTCCAGGACCGAGTGTAGACCAGTGTGCTAGTCAAATCACCCAGCAACCCTCCAGGACCGGAGAGTAGACCAGTGTGCTAGTTAAATCACCCAGCAACTCTCCAGGACCAGAGAATAGACCAGTGTGCTAGTTAAATCACCCAGCAACCCTCCAGGACCGGAGAGTAGACCAGTGTGCTAGTTAAATCACCCAGCAACCCTCCAGGACCGGAGAGTAGACCAGCGTGCTAGTTAAATCACCCAGCAACCCTCCAGGACCAGAGAGTAGACCAGTGTGCTAGTTAAATCACCCAGCAACTCTCCAGGACCGGAGAGTAGACCAGTGTGCTAGTTAAATCACACAGCAACCCTCCAGGACCGGAGAGTAGACCAGTGTGCTAGTTAAATCACCCAGCAACCCTCCAGGACCGGAGAGTAGACCAGTGTGCTAGTTAAATCACACAGCAACTCTCCAGGTCCAGAGAGTAGACCAGTGTGCTAGTTAAATCACCCAGCAACCCTCCAGGACCAGAGAGTAGACCAGCGTGCTAGTTAAATCACCCATCAACCCTCCAGGACCAGAGAGTAGACCAGTGTGCTAGTTAAATCACCCAGCAACCCTCCAGGACCAGAGAGTAGACCAGCGTGCTAGTTAAATCACCCAGCAACCCTCCAGGACCGGAGAGTAGACCAGTGTGCTAGTTAAATCACCCAGCAACCCTCCAGGACCGGAGAGTAGACCAGCGTGCTAGTTAAATCACCCAGCAACCCTCCAGGACCAGAGAGTAGACCAGTGTGCTAGTTAAATCACCCAGCAACCCTCCAGGACCGGAGAGTAGACCAGTGTGCTAGTTAAATCACCCAGCAACCCTCCAGGACCAGAGAGTAGACCAGTGTGCTAGTTAAATCACCCAGCAACCCTCCAGGACCGGAGAGTAGACCAGTGTGCTAGTTAAATCACCCAACAACCCTCCAGGACCGGAGAGTAGACCAGTGTGCTAGTTAAATCACCCAGCAACCCTCCAGGACCGGAGAGTAGACCAGTGTGCTAGTTAAATCACCCAGCAACCCTCCAGGACCAGAGAGTAGACCAGTGTGCTAGTTAAATCACCCAGCAACCCTCCAGGACCAGAGAGTAGACCAGTGTGCTAGTTAAATCACCCAGCAACCCTCCAGAACCATAGAGTAGACCAGTGTGCTAGTTAAATCACCCAGCAACCCTCCAGGACCAGAGAGTAGACCAGTGTGCTAGTTAAATCACCCAGCAACCCTCCAGGACCGGAGAGTAGACCAGCGTGCTAGTTAAATCACCCAGCAACCCTCCAGGACCGGAGAGTAGACCAGCGTGCTAGTTAAATCACCCAGCAACCCTCCAGGACCGGAGAGTAGACCAGCGTGCTAGTTAAATCACCCAGCAACCCTCCAGGACCGGAGAGTAGACCAGTGTGCTAGGTAAATCACCCAGCAACCCTCCAGGACCGGAGAGTAGACCAGCGTGCTAGTTAAATCACCCAGCAACCCTCCAGGACCGGAGAGTAGACCAGTGTGCTAGTTAAATCACACAGCAACTCTCCAGGTCCAGAGAGTAGACCAGCGTGCTAGTTAAATCACCCAGCAACTCTCCAGGACCGGAGAGTAGACCAGCGTGCTAGTTAAATCACCCAGCAACCCTCCAGGACCAGAGAGTAGACCAGTGTGCTTGTTAAATCACCCAGCAACCCTCCAGGACCGGAGAGTAGACCAGCGTGCTAGTTAAATCACCCAGCAACCCTCCAGGACCGGAGAGTAGACCAGTGTGCTAGTTAAATCACCCAGCAACCCTCCAGGACCGGAGAGTAGACCAGCGTGCTAGTTAAATCACCCAGCAACCCTCCAGGACCAGAGAGTAGACCAGTGTGCTAGTTAAATCACCAAGCAACCCTCCAGGACCGGAGAGTAGACCAGCGTGCTAGTTAAATCACCCAGCAACTCTCCAGGACCAGAGAGTAGACCAGTGTGCTAGTTAAATCACCCAGCAACCCTCCAGGACCAGAGAGTAGACCAGCGTGCTAGTTAAATCACCCAGCAACTCTCCAGAACCAGAGAGTAGACCAGTGTGCTAGTTAAATCACCCAGCAACCCTCCAGGACCGGAGAGTAGACCAGCGTGCTAGTTAAATCACCCAGCAACCCTCCAGGACCAGAGAGGAGACCAGCGTGCTAGTTAAATCACCCAGCAACTCTCCAGGACCGGAGAGTAGACCAGTGTGCTAGTTAAATCACACAGCAACCCTCCAGGACCGGAGAGTAGACCAGCGTGCTAGTTAAATCACCCATCAACCCTCCAGGACCAGAGTGTAGACCAGTGTGCTAGTTAAATAACCCAGCAACTCTCCAGGACCAGAGAGTAGACCAGTGTGCTAGTTAAATCACCCAGCAACTCTCCAGGACCAGAGAGTAGACCAGTGTGCTAGTTAATTCACCCAGCAAACCTCCAGGACCGGAGAGTAGACCAGCGTGCTAGTTAAATCACCCAGCGACCCTCCAGGACCGGAGAGTAGACCAGTGTGCTAGTTAAATCACCCAGCAACCCTCCAGGACCGGAGAGCAGACCAGCGTGCTAGTTAAATCACCCAGCAACTCTCTAGGACCGGAGAGTAGACCAGGGTGCTAGTTAAATCACCCAGCAACTCTCCAGGACCGGAGAGTAGACCAGTGTGCTAGTTAAATTACCCAGCAACTCTCTAGGACCGGAGAGTAGACCAGGGTGCTAGTTAAATCACACAGCAACTCTCCAGGACCAGAGAGTAGACCAGTGTGCTAGTTAAATCACACAGCAACTCTCCAGGACCGGAGAGTAGACCAGTGTGCTAGTTAAATCACCCAGCAACTCTCCAGGACCAGAGAGTAGACCAGTGTGCTAGTTAAATCACCCAACAACCCTCCAGGACCGGAGAGTAGACCAGTGTGCTAGTTAAATCACCCAGCAACTCTCCAGGACCAGAGAGTAGACCAGGGTGCTAGTTAAATCACCCAGCAACCCTCCAGGACCGGAGAGTAGACCAGCGTGCTAGTTAAATCACCCAGCAACCCTCCAGGACCGGAGAGTAGACCAGCGTGCTAGTTAAATCACCCAGCAACCCTCCAGGACCGGAGAGTAGACCAGCGTGCTAGTTAAATCACCCAGCAACCCTCCAGGACCGGAGAGTAGACCAGTGTGCTAGTTAAATCACCCAGCAACCCTCCAGGACCGGAGAGTAGACCAGCGTGCTAGTTAAATCACCCAGCAACCCTCCAGGACCGGAGAGTAGACCAGTGTGCTAGTTAAATCACACAGCAACTCTCCAGGTCCAGAGAGTAGACCAGCGTGCTAGTTAAATCACCCAGCAACTCTCCAGGACCGGAGAGTAGACCAGCGTGCTAGTTAAATCACCCAGCAACCCTCCAGGACCAGAGAGTAGACCAGTGTGCTAGTTAAATCACCCAGCAACCCTCCAGGACCGGAGAGTAGACCAGCGTGCTAGTTAAATCACCCAGCAACCCTCCAGGACCGGAGAGTAGACCAGCGTGCTAGTTAAATCACCCAGCAACCCTCCAGGACCAGAGAGTAGACCAGTGTGCTAGTTAAATCACCCAGCAACCCTCCAGGACCGGAGAGTAGACCAGCGTGCTAGTTAAATCACCCAGCAACTCTCCAGGACCAGAGAGTAGACCAGTGTGCTAGTTAAATCACCCAGCAACCCTCCAGGACCAGAGAGTAGACCAGCGTGCTAGTTAAATCACCCAGCAACTCTCCAGAACCAGAGAGTAGACCAGTGTGCTAGTTAAATCACACAGCGACTCTCCAGGACCAGAGAGTAGACCAGCGTGCTAGTTAAATCACCCAGCAACTCTCCATAACCAGAGAGTAGACCAGTGTGCTAGTTAAATCACCCAGCAACCCTCCAGGACCGGAGAGTAGACCAGCGTGCTAGTTAAATCACCCAGCAACCCTCCAGGACCAGAGAGTAGACCAGCGTGCTAGTTAAATCACCCAGCAACTATCCAGGACCGGAGAGTAGACCAGTGTGCTAGTTAAATCACACAGCAACCATCCAGGACCGGAGAGTAGACCAGCGTGCTAGTTAAATCACCCATCAACCCTCCAGGACCAGAGTGTAGACCAGTGTGCTAGTTAAATCACCCAGCAACTCTCCAGGACCAGAGAGTAGACCAGTGTGCTAGTTAAATCACCCAGCAACTCTCCAGGACCAGAGAGTAGACCAGTGTGCTAGTTAATTCACCCAGCAACCCTCCAGGACCGGAGAGTAGACCAGCGTGCTAGTTAAATCACCCAGCGACCCTCCAGGACCGGAGAGTAGACCAGTGTGCTAGTTAAATCACCCAGCAACCCTCCAGGACCGGAGAGCAGACCAGCGTGCTAGTTAAATCACCCAGCAACTCTCTAGGACCGGAGAGTAGACCAGGGTGCTAGTTAAATCACCCAGCAACTCTCCAGGACCGGAGAGTAGACCAGTGTGCTAGTTAAATCACCCAGCAACTCTCTAGGACCGGAGAGTAGACCAGGGTGCTAGTTAAATCACACAGCAACTCTCCAGGACCAGAGAGTAGACCAGTGTGCTAGTTAAATCACACAGCAACTCTCCAGGACCGGAGAGTAGACCAGTGTGCTAGTTAAATCACCCAGCAACTCTCCAGGACCAGAGAGTAGACCAGTGTGCTAGTTAAATCACCCAACAACCCTCCAGGACCGGAGAGTAGACCAGTGTGCTAGTTAAATCACCCAGCAACTCTCCAGGACCAGAGAGTAGACCAGCGTGCTAGTTAAATCACACAGCAACTCTCCAGGACCAGAGAGTAGACCAGTGTGCTAGTTAAATCACACAGCAACTCTCCAGGACCAGAGAGTAGACCAGTGTGCTAGTTAAATCACACAGCAACTCTCCAGGACCAGAGAGTAGACCAGTGTGCTAGTTAAATCACACAGCAACTCTCCAGGACCAGAGAGTAGACCAGTGTGCTAGTTAAATCACCCAGCAACTCTCCAGGACCGGAGAGTAGACCAGCGTGCTAGTTAAATCACCCAGCAACTATCCAGGACCGGAGAGTAGACCAGTGTGCTAGTTAAATCACACAGCAACTCTCCAGGACCGGAGAGTAGACCAGTGTGCTAGTTAAATCACACAGCAACCCTCCAGGACCGGAGAGTAGACCAGCGTGCTAGTTAAATCACCCAGCAACTCTCCAGGACCGGAGAGTAGACCAGTGTGCTAGTTAAATCACCCAGCAACTCTCCAGGACCAGAGAGTAGACCAGTGTGCTAGTTAAATCACCCAACAACCCTCCAGGACCGGAAAGTAGACCAGCGTGCTAGTTAAATCACACAGCAACTCTCCAGGTCCAGAGAGTAGACCAGTGTGCTAGTTAAATCACCCAGCAACTCTCCAGGACCAGAGAGTAGACCAGTGTGCTAGTTAAATCACACAGCAACTCTCCAGGACCAGAGAGTAGACCAGTGTGCTAGTTAAATCACACAGCAACTCTCCAGGACCAGAGAGTAGACCAGTGTGCTAGTTAAATCACACAGCAACTCTCCAGGACCAGAGAGTAGACCAGTTTGCTAGTTAAATCACACAGCAACTCTCCAGGACCGGAGAGTAGACCAGCGTGCTAGTTAAATCACCCAGCAACTCTCCAGGACCGGAGAGTAGACCAGTGTGCTAGTTAAATCACACAGCAACTCTCCAGGTCCAGAGAGTAGACCAGTGTGCTAGTTAAATCACACAGCAACTCTCCAGGTCCAGAGAGTAGACCAGTGTGCTAGTTAAATCACCCAGCAACTCTCCAGGACCGGAGAGTAGACCAGTGTGCTTGTTAAATCACCCAGCAACTCTCCAGGACCGGAGAGTAGACCAGTGTGCTAGTTAAATCACCCAGCAACTCTCCAGGACCGGAGAGTAGACCAGTGTGCTAGTTAAATCACCCAGCAACTCTCCAGGACCGGAGAGTAGACCAGTGTGCTAGTTAAATCACCCAGCAACTCTCCTGGACCGGAGAGTAGACCAGTGTGCTAGTTAAATCACCCAGCAACTCTCCAGGACCAGAGAGTAGACCAGTGTGCTAGTTAAATCACCCAGCAACTCTCCAGGACCGGAGAGTAGACCAGTGTGCTAGTTAAATCACCCAGCAACTCTCCAGGACCGGAGAGTAGACCAGTGTGCTAGTTAAATCACCCAGCAACTCTCCAGGACCAGAGAGTAGACCAGTGTGCTAGTTAAATCACCCAGCAACTCTCCAGGACCGGAGAGTAGACCAGTGTGCTAGTTAAATCACCCAGCAACTCTCCAGGACCAGAGAGTAGACCAGTGTGCTAGTTAAATCACCCAGCAACCCTCCAGGACCGGAGAGTAGACCAGCGTGCTAGTTAAATCACCCAGCAACTCTCCAGGACCAGAGAGTAGACCAGTGTGCTAGTTAAATCACCCAGCAACCCTCCAGGACCGGAGAGTAGACCAGTGTGCTAGTTAAATCACCCAGCAACCCTCCAGGACCGGAGAGTAGACCAGTGTGCTAGTTAAATCACCCAGCAACCCTCCAGGACCAGAGAGTAGACCAGTGTGCTAGTTAAATCACCCAGCAACCCTCCAGGACCAGAGAGTAGACCAGTGTGCTAGTTAAATCACCCAGCAACTCTCCAGGACCGGAGAGTAGACCAGTGTGCTAGTTAAATCACCCAGCAACTCTCCAGGACCGGAGAGTAGACCAGTGTGCTAGTTAAATCACCCAGCAACTCTCCTGGACCGGAGAGTAGACCAGTGTGCTAGTTAAATCACCCAGCAACTCTCCAGGACCAGAGAGTAGACCAGTGTGCTAGTTAAATCACCCAGCAACTCTCCAGGACCGGAGAGTAGACCAGTGTGCTAGTTAAATCACCCAGCAATTCTCCAGGACCGGAGAGTAGACCAGTGTGCTAGTTAAATCACCCAGCAACTCTCCAGGACCAGAGAGTAGACCAGTGTGCTAGTTAAATCACCCAGCAACTCTCCAGGACCGGAGAGTAGACCAGTGTGCTAGTTAAATCACCCAGCAACTCTCCAGGACCAGAGTGTAGACCAGTGTGCTAGTTAAATCACCCAGCAACCCTCCAGGACCGGAGAGTAGACCAGCGTGCTAGTTAAATCACCCAGCAACTCTCCAGGACCAGAGAGTAGACCAGTGTGCTAGTTAAATCACCCAGCAACCCTCCAGGACCGGAGAGTAGACCAGTGTGCTAGTTAAATCACCCAGCAACCCTCCAGGACCGGAGAGTAGGCCAGTGTGCTAGTTAAATCACCCAGCAACCCTCCAGGACCAGAGAGTAGACCAGTGTGCTAGTTAAATCACCCAGCAACCCTCCAGGACCAGAGAGTAGACCAGTGTGCTAGTTAAATCACCCAGCAACTCTCCAGGACCGGAGAGTAGACCAGTGTGCTAGTTAAATCACCCAGCAACTCTCCAGGACCGGAGAGTAGACCAGCGTGCTAGTTAAATCACCCAGCAACCCTCCAGGACCGGAGAGTAGACCAGCGTGCTAGTTAAATCACCCAGCAACCCTCCAGGACCGGAGAGTAGACCAGCGTGCTAGTTAAATCACCCAGCAACCCTCCAGGACCGGAGAGTAGACCAGCGTGCTAGTTAAATCACCCAGCAACCCTCCAGGACCGGAGAGTAGACCAGCGTGCTAGTTAAATCACCCAGCAACTCTCCAGGACCGGAGAGTAGACCAGTGTGCTAGTTAAATCACCCAACAACCCTCCAGGACCAGAGTGTAGACCAGTGTGCTAGTTAAATCACCCAGCAACTCTCCAGGACCGGAGAGTAGACCAGTGTGCTAGTTAAATCACCCAACAACCCTCCAGGACCAGAGAGTAGACTAGTGTGCTAGTTAAATCACCCAGCAACTCTCCAGGACCGGAGAGTAGACCAGTGTGCTAGTTAAATCACCCAGCAACTCTCCTGGACCTGCGAGCAGACCATTCTGCTAGTTAAATCTCCCAACAACCCTCCAGGTCCAGAGAGTAGACTAGTGTGCTAGTTAAATCACCCAGCAACTCTCCAGGACCGGAGAGTAGACCAGTGTGCTAGTTAAATCACCCAGCAACTCTCCAGGACCGGAGAGTAGACCAGTGTGCTAGTTAAATCACTCAACAACCCTCCAGGACCAGAGAATAGACTAGTTTGCTATTTAAATCACCCAGCAATTCTCCAGGACCGGAGAGTAGACCAGTGTGCTAGTTAAATCACCCAGCAACTCTCCAGGACCAGAGAGTAGACCAGTGTGCTAGTTAAATCACCCAGCAACCCTCCAGGACCAGAGAGTAGACCAGTGTGCTAGTTAAATCACCCAGCAACCCTCCAGGACCGAGAGTAGACCAGTGTGCTAGTTAAATCACCCAGCAACCCTCCAGGACCGAGAGTAGACCAGTGTGCTAGTTAAATCACCCAACAACCCTCCAGGACCGGAGAGCAGACCAGTGTGCTAGTTAAATCACACAGCAACCCTCCAGGACCGGAGAGTAGACCAGTGTGCTAGTTAAATCACCCAGCAACCCTCCAGGACCGGAGAGTAGACCAGCGTGCTAGTTAAATCACCCAGCAACTCTCCAGGACCGGAGAGTAGACCAGTGTGCTAGTTAAATCACCCAGCAACCCTCCAGGACCAGAGAGTAGACCAGTGTGCTAGTTAAATCACCCAGCAACCCTCCAGGACCGGAGAGTAGACCAGCGTGCTAGTTAAATCAATGTGAGCACTATGCTAAGGCTTGGGTCACCGTGTCCTGTAAATGTATATAGTATGTAGAAGCTGGAATTGGAAGCCTACGTATTGTTATCCATTAGTTTACTCCAATTAAGGGAGGGGTAGTAGGGTTAGGGGAAAATAATTAACAAGGAAAATATATTGAATTAGTTTATTCCAATTAGGGGAGGGGTAGTAGGGTTAGGGGAAAATAATTAACAAGGAAAATATATTGAATTCGTTTTTTCCAATTAGGGGAGGGGTTAGGGGGTTTGGGGAAAATAATGAACAAGGAAAATATAGTCTAAATAAATAAATATGAATAAGAAATAAATCAAATAAAGGCTTGCGTAACTGTTAGACAGTCATTAACCTCAGGCAGAAACATTACAAAACACACAACTTGCTTGCATGCTACCGTTTTAGTCCAGTGACCTGTTCAGCAGGATGGATCTGCAAAGCATTTATAACTGAACAAGATGGATGTGAGTTCTTTGCCACATATGTCGTGCTGAAGCTCGGCAGACTGAAGCGTTAGCACATTTAGCACGTTAGCTATTTCTCTGTATTCAGGTGATCATTCTGAGGAAAGGCAAATGCTGAAAAACCTATGAAAAATGTACTGTAAGACTCCATTCTTTTCCAGACAGTAAGTGAAGCACTGTCATTCCCTCAGTAAGATGAGAGTCATTTTTTTGTGAGATCTCTTTGTTCTTTTGTGAACTGGGCTAATAAGGCTCCTTATGATGAACTAGGCTCACCCTCAGCAATGAGATCCATCGTTGGTCACATGGTAAACATCATCAGTTTATTGCTGGATGGTAATGTACAGATTGATTCTCTGACCAGACCTGGCATGTACCCATCCTAAGGCAGACTAAACCAATCCCAGATGGCGTAAGCGTATTAGCTTAGGAAATTATCACAATATTTTTGGATGACCTAAAACGAAGGGCAATCAAACCAGAATCTGTAATCGCGTTGAAATAGAGGACGGCAACGAGGGCAAAATCCAACAGCCATCATTTGATATAGGTCACAGCAGAAACTCAGACAATGGGTAAAACACTGTAAAGGTCACAATGAAGCGAGCTCAACTTCCCACTGTAGCCTGCACTAGGAGTTTCCCTTCAAGTTCATCCCAGCCAGACCTCATCAATGGCAAGATAATGGCTTGGAAGTGGCACGTTCACAGCCACAGTGCATTAGCTCATGTTGTGCGCGTGTTGCTGCATAAAGGATGCTCCCACTGTATGCTGGTGTTGTACTGTGATACAGGCTGATATTTCTTTATTATTTAATTTATTAGGATCCCCATTAGCTGCTTCTCATGCAGCAGCTACTCTTCCTGGCGTCCAATCAAAACATGAAACATGACATAATACAGAACATGAATAGACAAGCTCAAGGACAGAGATACGTATACTACAGTGTTTGGTTTGGTACATTGTTCTGTGTGGAAGTCGGTTCTTTCAGTGTTCTAGTGTTGAATAAGACTGAGATAAAGGGAGACTCACAGCTCACAGTGATAATTCAATCTGGCCACATATTACCTAATGCCGCTGCTCCATTAGGATAATTGTATGGATAAATAATCTGCTGAGATCTCTCTGTGTTTGGAGGGCTGTCTCTGTCCCTGTGGGGGCATCAGAGTGTGTGTGTGTGTGTGTGTGTGTGTGTGTGTGTGTGTGTGTGTGTGTGTGTGTGTGTGTGTGTGTGTGTGTGTGTGTGTGTGTGTGTGTGTGTGTGTGTGTGTGTGTGTGTGTGTGTGTGTGTGTGTGTGTGTGTGTGCGTGTAGTGGGATCAGACAGTACGCCCTGGGTGGGGGGGAGGGGCGGGCTGGGTTGGCTGTTTCTGTGTCTGAATGTTGGAGAAGCGTTAATATTCTAGTCACAGGTCAGAGCTACACAGATCTACTCCCACCACATGACTGCTACTGAACAGATCACACTTGAACCCAAGAGTAGGGTATGATAAAGCACTGCATGAATCATCTGTGTATCTAAGGATGCAACCTATTAGCATTCTAGGCTAAACGATTCATTAGCTCCTGGTATTTTACTATAGAATAGTAAAGTGTGTGTAAATTACATCGAATGACCAGATAAATACCTTGTGGTGCAACACAATGGTTAGAATAGTGTCTTACATAGTGCAGTCTCATCTGGTGACATCCTCATAAACAACAGGTCAACCTTCCACTTTCAGACAGCAACATCAGCAATATGCAAATATTCTAGGACTGACATGATTGGCTATCCCCACACCCACTCTGGGATGAGCCAATGATGACGATGGCAGTGATGGCAGATTGTTTATGATGACCTCTTGCTAAGTGTATCTTCAGTAAGACAATATGAAGGACTTTTACATATCCGGCACATCATCACTGTGAAGGATTTACAAATGCTTTATGCAAACTTTCTGACCTGCAACTGATTTGAAGAGTGACCGACACATCTGTCTTAACAGAAAGCTTGATGACGTCAGAGAGGAGGGACTTGTTAACATTTAATGACTGGTAATGAAAAGCCCCTTTAATTCATCGATTAAAAAATTGAGAATCTGACTTCACCACGTTTCCCAAGCACCATGTCGGCCAGTCGGTTCGTCAGTCAGTCGGTCAGTCAATCAGACAGAGGGTCGGTCAGTCAGTCAGTCAGAGGGTCGGTCAGTCAGTCAGTCAGTCAGTCAGTCAGTCAGTCAGTCAGTCAGTCAGAGGGTTGGTCAGTCAGTCAGTCAGAGGGTTGGTCAGTCAGTCAGTCAAAGGGTCAGTCAGTCAGTCAGTCAGAGGGTCAGTCAGAGGGTTGGTCAGTCAGTCAGTCAGAGGGTCGGTCAGTCAGTCAGTCAGAGGGTCGGTCAGTCAGTCAGAGGGTCGGTCAGAGGGTCAGTCAGTCAGTCAGTCAGAGGGTCGGTCAGAGGGTCAGTCAGTCAGTCAGTCAGAGGGTCGGTCAGTCAGTCAGTCAGTCAGAGGGTCGGTCAGTCAGTCAGTCATAGGGTCGGTCAGTCAGTCAGTCAGAGGGTCGGTCAGTCAGTCAGAGGGTCGGTCAGTCAGTCAGTCAGTCAGTCAGTCAGTCAGTCAGTCAGTCAGAGGGTTGGTCAGTCAGTCTGTCAGAGGGTCGGTCAGTCAGTCAGTCAGAGGGTCGGTCAGTCAGTCAGTCAGAGGGTTGGTCAGTCAGTCAGTCAGAGGGTCGGTCAGTCAGTCAGTCAGAGGGTCAGTCAGAGGGTTGGTCAGTCAGTCAGTCAGAGGGTCGGTCAGTCAGTCAGAGGGTCGGTCAGTCAGTCAGTCAGAGGGTCGGTCAGTCAGTCAGTCAGTCAGAGGGTCGGTCAGAGGGTCAGTCAGTCAGTCAGTCAGAGGGTCGGTCAGAGGGTCAGTCAGTCAGTCAGTCAGAGGGTCGGTCAGTCAGTCAGTCAGTCAGAGGGTCGGTCAGTCAGTCAGTCATAGGGTCGGTCAGTCAGTCAGTCAGAGGGTTGGTCAGTCAGTCAGTCAGAGGGTCGGTCAGTCAGTCAGTCAGTCAGTCAGAGGGTCAGTCAGAGGGTCGGTCAGTCAGTCAGTCAGTCAGAGGGTCGGTCAGTCAGTCAGAGGGTCGGTCAGTCAGTCAGTCAGAGGGTCGGTCAGTCAGTCAGTCAGAGGGTCGGTCAGAGGGTCAGTCAGTCAGTCAGTCAGAGGGTCGGTCAGAGGGTCAGTCAGTCAGTCAGTCAGAGGGTCGGTCAGTCAGTCAGTCAGAGGGTCGGTCAGTCAGTCAGTCATAGGGTCGGTCAGTCAGTCAGTCAGAGGGTCGGTCAGTCAGTCAGAGGGTCGGTCAGTCAGTCAGTCAGTCAGTCAGAGGGTTGGTCAGTCAGTCAGTCAGTCAGTCAGTCAGAGGGTCGGTCAGTCAGTCAGTCAGAGGGTCAGTCAGAGGGTCGGTCAGTCAGTCAGAGGGTCGGTCAGTCAGTCAGAGGGTTGGTTGGTCAGTCAGTCAGTCAGTCAGTCAGAGTGTCGGTCAGTCAGTCAGTCAGTCAGTCAGAGGGTCGGTCAGTCAGTCACTCAGAGGGTTGGTCAGTCAGTCAGTCAGAGGGTCGGTCAGTCAGTCAGAGGGTCGGTCAGTCAGTCAGTCAGTCAGAGGGTCGGTCAGTCAGTCAGTCAGTCAGAGGGTCGGTCAGTCAGTCAGTGGGTTGGTCAGTCAGTCAGAGGGTCGGTCAGTCAGTCAGTCAGTCAGTCAGAGGGTCGGTCAGTCAATCAATCAATCAGTCAGAGGGTTGGTCAGTCAGTCAGTCAGTCAGTCAGAGGGTTGGTCAGTCAGTCAGTCAGTCAGAGGGTCGGTCAGTCAATCAGTCAGAGGGTCGGTCAGTCAGTCAGTCAGAGGGTCGGTCAGTCAGTCAGTCAGAGGGTCGGTCAGTCAGTCTGTCAGAGGGTCGGTCAGTCAGTCAGTCAGAGGGTCGGTCAGTCAGTCAGTCAGAGGGTCGGTCAGTCAGTCAGTCAGAGGGTCGGTCAGTCAGTCAGTCAATCAGAGGGTTGGTCAGTCAGTCAGTCAGTCAGAGGGTTGGTCAGTCAGTAAATCAGTCAGAGGGTTGGTCAGTCAGTCAATCAGTCAGAGGGTCGGTCAGTCAGTCAATCAGTCAGAGGGTTGGTCAGTCAGTCAGTCAGTCAGAGGGTCGGTCAGTCAGTCAGTCAGAGAGTCGGTCAGTCAGTCAGTCAGAGGGTCGGTCAGTCAGTCAGTCAGAGGGTCAGTCAGAGGGTCGGTCAGTCACTCAGTCAATCAGAGGATCGGTCAGTCAGTCAGTCAATCAGTCAGAGGGTTGGTCAGTCAGTCAATCAGTCAGAGGGTCGGTCAGTCAGTCAGTCAGAGGGTCGGTCAGTCAGTCAGTCAGAGGGTCAGTCAGTCAGTCAGTCAGAGGGTCGGTCAGTCAGTCAATCAGGCAGAGGGTCAGTCAGTCAGTCAGTCAGTCAGAGGGTCGGTCAGTCAGTCAGTCAGAGGGTCGGTCAGTCAGTCAGTCAGTCAGAGGGTCGGTCAGTCAGTCAGTCAGAGGGTCGGTCAGTCAGTCAGTCAGAGGGTCAGTCAGTCAGTCAGTCAGAGGGTCGGTCAGTCAGTCAATCAGTCAGAGGGTCAGTCAGTCAGTCAGTCAGAGGGTCGGTCAGTCAGTCAGTCAGAGGGTCGGTCAGTCAGTCAGTCAGTCAGTCAGTCAGAGGGTCGGTCAGTCAGTCAGTCAGAGGGTCGGTCAGTCAGTCAGTCAGAGGGTCGGTCAGTCAGTCAGTCATAGGGTCGGTCAGTCAGTCAGAGGGTCAGTCAGAGGGTCGGTCAGTCAGTCAGAGGGTCAGTCAGAGGGTCAGTCAGTCAGTCAGTCAGAGGGTCAGACAATCAGTCAGTCAGAGGGTCAGTCAGTCAGTCAGTCAGAGGGTCAGTCAGTCAGTCAGTCAGTCAGAGGGTCAGACAATCAGTCAGTCAGAGGGTCAGTCAATCAGTCAGTCAGAGGGTGTTGAGGGAGATTGTAAATTAAAATCAAACAGCACAATGCTAGCGCCCCGGCGGCCATCTTGACAGGATACCAGTGACTACAGCATGTAAAATGCACATTTTGAGAGAGGGATTAGTTCACTAGAGTGTATCCTGTCTTCTGCCCTGTCACAGCTGTTTGGCTATGCATTCAGACCATTGGTGTGCAGGGAGATGAAAAGGACAGGAGCATTCTGTCTCTGTGCTGTGATGAACCAACATTAGACTGCAGGATAATGAAAACAGATGTTATTTGCAGTAGGATGTTTTGTTAATGCCTGATACAGTGCCATTACACATCGGAGCCTTACCAAGCGTACTGGGGAATTTGATTCCATTCACACAATATCTGAGAGAAAACATATCCACCTACATAGCATTATCACATCAAATGTATAGCCCCTGTTGTTTGCCCCATGTGGATACTGAATATCAGATTTGAGTAGAGATATCAAAACCACCTCTTGGTACTGTAGTCTACCAGAGAGGAATAACTCATCACAACAGCTTGTTACCAAATGGCACACAGTACTTGTTACAATGATTCCCTGAGAAACCGAAAAGTAATTATGAGGTGATTAAAAAATCCTTGCTGAACTTAGTGCACCATGTTCCAATGCATAAATTACCAGTCAGCACCACGGCTACGACGTTGTTAGCTATAAACTATAGCTCAGCACATCTCCACTCCACCCCAGACACGAGCCTCGTCGTCTTCCAGCACATCTCAACCTACGACCTACAATCACTTTCAGCAAAGAAATTCAGTTCACCTCAAGCAGACAACTATAATTATCTTCACTATTATGAAGGGTGAACAGAGGATTAAAGAATCTGTAAAAAAAACAACTAAACAAGGCACCATCAAATATATTTGGGCTGAATAAATAAAGAATTAGGAATGTCTCAGCAGTTTGAATTTGTAGTTTTCTATTCTCCTTTCTTCATAGTAATCTGCTTTGATATTTCTGCTGGAAACACATGAAGCTCAGTGGGGGGGGTGGTCTTAAAGCAAGACGATTGAGGTCTGGAAGTCCAGGGGGACGGGGGAGAGAGCGGGAGAGAGATTAAACCTCTTTGAGGGTGACACCATGTGTGTGTGTGTGTCTGCGCTTCAAAGCATGTGTGTGTGTGTGTGTGTGTGTGTGTGTGTGTGTGTGTGTGTGTGTGTGTGTGTGTGTCTGTGTCTGTGTGTGTGTGTGTGTGTGTGTGTGTGTGTGTGTGTGTGTGTGTGTGTGTGTGTGTGTGTGTGTGTGTGTGTGTGTGTGTGTGTGTGTGTGTGTGTGTGTGTGTGTGTGCACTAAACCCTTCTCATTTAGGAAAATAGAAAGGTTGTCATCTCTGTAGTGGTGGAGGATTACATATGTTGTCTTTTGACATGTCATCTATCTACACAATACTGATGGACCTCATGCTGTGTCTATGCTGCTGCCCGCCCAGTCATAAATTACTGTTCAATACAAACAAGGTACATAGATAGAGAAGGGGGACTGGAACTATCTCTTCAACACACTAGATAATGCCTTACAGAGGGAAACCTAATCAACTGAGAGCGAGGGAGAGTGAGGGAGAGAGACAGAGAGAGAGGAGAAGTGAGGGAGAGAGACAGAGAGAGAGGAGGAGTGAGGGAGAGAGACAGAGAGAGAGGAGGAGCGAGGGAGAGAGACAGAGAGAGAGGAGGAGCGAGGGAGAGAGACAGAGAGAGAGGAGGAGCGAGGGAGAGAGACAGAGAGAGAGGAGGAGCAAGGGAGAGAGACAGAGAGAGAGGAGGAGAGATGGAGAGAGACAGAGAGAGAGGAGGAGCGAGGGAGAGAGACAGAGAGAGAGGAGGAGCGAGGGAGAGAGACAGAGAGAGAGAGAGAGAGGAGGAGAGATGGAGAGAAAAAGAAAGGTTCAGTGCATTAGCAGTCGGAGCACTTAGCGTGTGGAATACCATTCATTATTCATTAGCTAATTCACCATGTATAGTAATTAAAAACACAGCTCGGTCCAAAATGGAAAGTGCTATTATAGGTAACAATGGATTTTTCTCACATCATTCTAAAGAGATTGCTGTTTCAATCAGTGCAATCAAGCCTCAGACTTTGTGATTAATTTAGCATATAGCAGCACTTCCAGATGAATACTCATAAATGTGAACACTTGTAAATGGAAGGATTGACAATTATGTGTGAAAATGTAAAAAAGAAAAATCAACCATAGTGAGAGGTTCTCCGTGGTGTTGAATTGATTCTCTGTTTTGAATCTTCACCCAATTCACATATCTGCACTGTGACATCACATTGGTGCATTTGTTCTCCTTCACGAGAAGGACAAGAGGTAGAGTGAGAGCAGAGAAAAAGCAATGTGGAGTTATGGCTGCTGGACAGGAGCGCTCTCTCTCTCTCTCTCTCTCTCTCTCCGTGTCTGTCTCTCTCCCTCCCTCCCTCCCTCTCTCCCCCCCCCCCCCCCCCCCCTCTCTCTCTCTCTCTCTCTCTCTCTCTCTCTCTCTCTCTCTCTCTCTCTCTCTCTCTCTTTGCCAGGGTGCAAAATGTAGGCTCTCATCCCCTGAATACAGATGGCATTACACAAGCAATCTTGTAAAGCGCTGAGATGCACTGACGTGCTGGTGGCTGGAGCGGCCAGAGTCCAGCTCCAATGCCTTGCCATGCCAAGCCCCTACAGTGCCTTCAGAAAGTATTCATACCACTTGACTTATTCCACATGTTGTTGTTGTTACAGCCTGAATTCAAAATGGATGACATAGATTTTGTTTCTCTCACCCATCTACACACAATACCCCATAAAAACACGTTTTTAGAAATGCTTGCACATTTATTGAAAATGAAATACAGAAATTTAATTTACATAATTATTAACACCCCTTTGCTATGCCACTCCAAATTGAGCTCAGGTGCATCCAATTTCTTTTGATTATCCTTGAGATGTCACCACAACTTGATTGAAGTCCACCTTGTTTAGACATGATTTAGAAAGAAACACACCTGTCTATATATGGTCCCACTATAAGATCTCACAGCTGACAGTGCATGTCAGAGCAGAAACTATACCATGAAGTCCAAAAAACTGTCCGTAGATCTCCGAGAGAGAATTGTGATGATAGGCATATATCTGGGGATGGGTGTGAAACAATTTCTCGAGTGTTGAACGTTTCCAAGAGCACAGTGGTCTCAATCATTGGGAAAATAAATAAATAATGGAAATACCCAGAATCTGCCTAGAGCTGGCAGTCCTACCAAACTGAGCAACCCGGCAAGGAAGACGTTGGTGTCCAAGAACCCAATGACCACTCTGACAGAAGTACGAAGCTCCTTGGCTGAGATGGGAGAACCTGCCAGAAGGACAACAGTCTCTATAGCACTTCACCAATCGGGGCTTTATGGGAGAGTGGCCAGACGGAAGACACTTCTGAGAAAAAGGCACATTACAGGATGCCTGGAGTTTGCAAAAAGGCCCGTGAAAGACTCAGAGCATATGACAAAATATTGTGGTGTGATGAGACAAAAATTGAACTATTTGGCCAGAATGCAAAGCGCTATGTCTGGAAAAAACAGGCACAGCACATCACCCATCTAACACCATCCATACTGTGAAGCATGGTGGTGGCAGCATCATGTTATGTTGATGCTCTTCAGTGGCAGGGACTGGGGGACTGGTAAGGATAGAGGGAACAATGAATGGTGCCACACACAGGCAACCCCTTGATGAGAACCTGCTTCAGAGTGCAAATGGCCTCAGACTGGGGGAGAAGATTTACGTTCCAACAGGACAATGACCCCAAGCATACAGCCAAAGCAACGCTGGAATGGCTTCAGATCAAGAATGTGAAAGTCCTTGAGTGGCCCAGCCAAAGCCCAGACTTGAATCCCATGGAAAATCTGTGGAAAGACTTCAAGATTGCTGTTCACTGCCGATCCCCATCTAACTGAACAGAGCTTGAGAAAATCCACAAATCCAGATGTGCAAAGCTGATCCAGACATCCCCAAGACGACTCAAAGCTGATCCAGACATACCCAAGTTGACTCAAAGCTGATACATACATCCCCTAGACGACTCAAAGCTGATCCAGACATCCCCAACGCGACTCAAAGCTGATCCAGACATCCCTAAGACGACTCAAAGCTGATACAGACATCCCCTAGACAACTCAAAGCTGATCCAGACATCCCCAAGACGACTCAAAGCTGATCCAGACATCCCCAACGCGACTCAAAGCTGATCCAGACATCCCTAAGATGACTCAAAGCTGATACAGACATCCCCTAGACGACTCAAAGCTGATCCAGACATCCCCAAGATGACTCAAAGCTGATCCAGACATCCCCAAGAATGACTCAAAGCTGATACAGACATCCCCAAGATGACTCAAAGCTGATCCAGACATCCCCAACGTGACTCAAAGCTGATACAGACATCCCCAAGACGACTCAAAGCTGATACAGACATCCCCAAGATGACTCAAAGCTGATACAGACATCCCCAAGATGACTCAAAGCTGATACAGACATCCCCAAGACGACTCAAAGCTGATACAGACATCCCCTAGACGACTCAAAGCTGATCCAGACATCCCCAAGACAACTCAAAGCTGATACAGACATCTCCTAGACGACTCAAAGCTGATACAGACATCCCCTAGATGACTCAAAGCTGATCCAGACATCCCATAGATGACTCAAAGCTGATCCAGACATACCCTAGACGACTCAAAGCTGTACTAGCCACCAAAGGTGATTCTACTAAGTATTGACTCAGGGGTGTGAATACTTATGTTATTTAGATTTCTGTATTTATTTTTCAATACATTTACTAAGATTTCTAAAAACATGTTTTCACTTTGTCATTATGGGGTATTGTTTGAAGATGGGTGAGAAAATAAAATATTTAATCCATTTTAAATTCAGGCTGTAACAACAAAATGTGGAATAAGTCAAGAGGTGTGTAATGGTTTCTGAAGGCACTGTAAGCTGGAGCGCCCCAGCAGCCAAGCCCCCTAGCCTATGAAGTGTGAAATAAGCCCATGTTTATGTAACACCTTCGTTTTCAGCGTCCACGTGACTTATGTACTTCTATGCGTCTTATATGCTATTTGCAGAGGTTATAGGTGCCTTATTCGGCATTGCAGTTTAAGCTTGTTGAATAGCAATAATTAAGTATTAGCTACAGTAATATTTGACAAGCACTCAACAAATGCCTGATTTGCAACTTATTAGAATTTCATAAGCAGATTCCTACGTATCACAGCAACAATAAAGTGTGTGTACAAGTATTCTCTCCTCTGACATCGCCCACAAGTGTTATCTTTATAAGATACCGTCATCTTTTCTCCTGCACACGTCCCTCGTGGTCCTCATAGCAACTCTTCCCCCTGTCCAGCACTGACTGGCTCCATGTTGCAGAAAAGGCCTGTCGTGTCTCCTTGATCCTGGGTCATGAACACAGCCTCATCTGAAGAGGGACCTTTAAACACGGCTCTGTTTGATTAGACACCCTTCTGTTCCCCAGCCCAGGCTAACAGGGTTGTATTCATTTGGCACCGAATGGAAGAAAACGGAATGAAACAGGAAGCGAACACCAGAAGCAGTCCAATGAGAGATGCTAGTTTTTGTTCTCTGTTGTAAAATGATTTGCTACGTGTTCCCTAATGAATAAGACCCAGATAATATGGCCCCACAAAGAGACCGTCCATTTCCTTTTCTCTGATAAATCCCCTTAAATGAGAAAGTGACTGCATTGCTGCAGGGAACATAGTAACTGGATCAATGATACAAGAAAACAACATTTGCATCAATTTATTATGGCAGAAAAAGAATCAAAGCAGTGTTTATGAATCGCGGTGCATTTGGAGCAGCCCCCTCTTGTTCTTCACACATCTAATTTGCTCATGCATATTACAACATGCACCATTTGGCTCATGAATATGATATCGCCGGGACTGGGAGTCCTCGTAATCAACAATCTAGTCAACGTCTGCTAGTGGCTTTCTAGATATGAGGCCCGGTTCTCGCTCTCTCTCTCCTGTGTATTAGTCTGATCACAACCATTGTTGTTGACTTGCTATTGCTACGGTAGATCCAATATGTATGTATACATGCATTGTAATCAGTGCCTTTTCATGTCTACTTTTAATTGCATTCATGTTTATCTGTCATCTAATGATGATAAAGACCTTTCACGACCAGACAAGGGAATGAGTCTCCCAAACCTACCGTACTAGATCAGTGTTGACCAATCCATGTCTCCCAAACCTACCGTACTAGATCAGTGTTGACCAATCCATGTCTCCCAAACCTACCGTGCTAGATCAGTGTTGACCAATCCATGTCTCCCAAACCTACCATGCTAGATCAGTGTTGACCAATCCATGTCTCCCAAACCTACCGTGCTAGATCAGTGTTGACCAATCCATGTCTCCCAAACCTACCGTACTAGATCAGTGTTGACCAATCCATGTCTCCCAAACCTACCGTGCTAGATCAGTGTTGACCTATCCATGTCTCCCAAACCTACCATGCTAGATCAGTGTTGACCAATCCATGTCTCCCAAACCTACCGTGCTAGATCAGTGTTGACCAATCCATGTCTCCCAAACCTACCATGCTAGATCAGTGTTGACCAATCCATGTCTCCCAAACCTACCGTGCTAGATCAGTGTTGACCAATCCATGTCTCCCAAACCTACCGTACTAGATCAGTGTTGACCAATCCATGTCTCCCAAACCTACCGTACTAGATCAGTGTTGACCAATCCATGTCTCCCAAACCTACCGTGCTAGATCAGTGTTGACCAATCCATGTCTCCCAAACCTACCGTACTAGATCAGTGTTGACCAATCCATGTCTCCCAAACCTACCGTGCTAGATCAGTGTTGACCAATCCATGTCTCCCAAACCTACCATGCTAGATCAGTGTTGACCAATCCATGTCTCCCAAACCTACCGTGCTAGATCAGTGTTGACCAATCCATGTCTCCCAAACCTACCGTACTAGATCAGTGTTGACCAATCCATGTCTCCCAAACCTACCGTGCTAGATCAGTGTTGACCAATCCATGTCTCCCAAACCTACCATGCTAGATCAGTGTTGACCAATCCATGTCTCCCAAACCTATCGTGCTAGATCAGTGTTGACCAATCCATGTCTCCCAAACCTACCATGCTAGATCAGTGTTGACCAATCCATGTCTCCCAAACCTACCGTGCTAGATCAGTGTTGACCAATCCATGTCTCCCAAACCTACCGTGCTAGATCAGTGTTGACCAATCCATGTCTCCCAAACCTACCGTGCTAGATCAGTGTTGACCAATCCATGTCTCCCAAACCTACCATGCTAGATCAGTGTTGACCAATCCATGTCTCCCAAACCTACCGTGCTAGATCAGTGTTGACCAATCCATGTCTCCCAAACCTACCGTACTAGATCAGTGTTGACCAATCCATGTCTCCCAAACCTACCGTACTAGATCAGTGTTGACCAATCCATGTCTCCCAAACCTACCGTGCTAGATCAGTGTTGACCAATCCATGTCTCCCAAACCTACCGTGCTAGATCAGTATTGACCAATACTATGCACTCCTCATCCAGGCCTCGTACACAGGCTCGATGTGCACTCACTGGACTCTAACCACACACTCACTGGACTCTAACCACACACTCACTGGACTCTAACCACACACTCACACACACACCACACTGACACACATTGACACACACATACATACTACACTGACACACACACACAGCTGTTACTCTCTGTTTATTATCTATGCGTAGTCACTTTACCCCTACCTACATGTATAGTACATATTACCTCAATTACCTCGACTACCCTGTACCCCCGCACATTGACTCAGTCCCGGTACCCCCTGTATATAGTCTCGTTACTGTTATTTTATTGTGTTAATATTTTTCCTTTAGTTTATTTAGCAGATTTGTCTGACTTTTTTGGGAGGAAATTGTTGGTTAAGGGCTTGTCCATCAGCGTTGCACAATAAGGTCTCTGCTGTATTCGGAGTATGTGTCAAATAAAAGTCCGTTTGATTTGAGGATGCTCTCCACCCAACCCCTGCCCTGAAGCCGAACGATGGCAGAACTCCAACCTGCCATATGTACCATAGCATGGCTACTCCAGAGCAACAGAGTGGAGGGCTAAGTATGTCATAAAGGAATACCTGGCCAAACAAAATACTACGCAAACACACCAGCATGTATATGATTGCAAGACTATTCAATCAAAAGTGACATTGGGAAGTTTTCTGGTAAGACTAACATTTTTCCGACTGCAATAAAGCTTGGTCTCAAATAACATGGTAAATATTGTATTAAAAGATTAAATTAATCCAACCGTGAATTATTCTACAATGTAAGATCAGCACACAAGATAAAACAGCAAAAGGAAATATAAGCCAAGACTGCTGCAGTTTCTAACCAACCTACGCTGAACAGAACCATACGACTGATGAGGTAACCTTCCAAGGACAAGACCAGCTCAAGCAGCATACAGTAGCCCCATTTCTTTAGTCGGAAAATGATTTTCACACTTATTTTGTAGAATCTTTAAGTAGATGCAAAGCATGTCAGTGAGACCTGTCGGATTGGTGTGTTCAGAGGACATACATGAATGAAGTTAGTAATTCACTCCACATTTGATTGGTCACTATAGACCACAAATGACTGACTCCATTTCCTCATGATGAATGACTGTGAGGGAATATCTGCATGTTCACTGGAGTGGAGTTATCAAGACCATCTCTTTAAGAGTTAGGCAAACAGACAATAAAACGAGAGAGAGAAAACGAGATGGAGAGAGTAGAGAGAGGTAAAGAAAGCGGGGTGGGATTTGTGAAATAAAAGGAGTGAGTGAACGAAAATCAGCTTTCTCCATCAACATGACAATCTATCATCGCTTTAGTTATTACTAAAAATTTCTAAAGGATTTTCCTGGTAAGAAGGCTTCCTACGGATATTAACAGATGAGATATGCAGACGCTTTGTGGCAAAGCCCTTTGGAGCTCTTTAGCATTAGAAGTTTTGAAGCAGAGGCATCTCCTACTAAAATAGCTGTATTTTATCAGAGGCATCTCCTACTGAAATAGCTGTATTTTATCAGAGGCATATCCTACTGAAATAGCTGTATTTTATCAGAGGCATCTCCTACTGAAATAGCTGTATTTTATCAGAGGCATCTTCTACTGAAATAGCTGTATTTTATCAGAGGCATCTTCTACTGAAATACCTGTAATATATCAGAGGCATCTTCTACTGAAATAGCTGTATTTTATCAGAGGCATCTTCTACTGAAATACCTGTATTTTATCAGAGGCATCTTCTACTGAAATAGCTGTATTTTATCTGGAGCACTGTTGGATTCTGTCATGTGTAGGAGTGTGATTAGGTAGGCAGAAAGGTGCCAACCAGGGCTTGTTGGTGGGTGGTTGATTTACACTGTAGCTACGCTCTATTGGTCAAAGCTCTGCCATACAGAGGAAGATTCTATACCTGCAGTGACTCAGTGAATGGGTGCGTTTCAGATGCACACATTCTGCGCAGGTCTGCGCAGGACATCAGATGTTTGCAGTAATTAGAGAAATGTTTGAAGTATCAGGAAGCACATCAATATGATGATCTTCTAAACTCCTCAGGCCTGCATACTGTAGACTCTGTGTTTTTGGAACGCACTCATTAGATGAGCCCTTGAGATTCCATCCACGGAATCAGTGAGAGAGAGGAGGAAGTTCAGTGTTTCTCTGACCTAGACTTTCCCAGAATCTCAAAAATAAACATCAATGGTTGGAGGCGTGGGGCGGTTCTGACGCAAAACACGCTTGCATTCTATATCCTGGTTCATATACTACGTTCCTGTGAAAAGTCTCATTCTATATCCTGGTTCATATACTACGTTCCTATGAGAAGTCTCATTCTATATCCTGGTTCATATACTACGTTCCTATGAGAAGTCTCATTCTATATCCTGGTTCATATACTACATTCCTATGAGAAGTCTCATTCTATAGCCTGGTTCATATACTACGTTCCTATGAAAAGTCTCATTCTATATCCTGGTTCATATACTACATTCCTATGAGAAGTCTCATTCTATATCCTGGTTCATATACTACGTTCCTATGAAAAGTCTCATTCTATATCCTGGTTCATATACTACGTTCCTGTGAAAAGTCTCATTCTATATCCTGATTCATATACTATGTTCCTGTGAAAAGTCTCATTCTATATCCTGGTTCATATACTACGTTCCTATGAGAAGTCTCATTCTATATCCTGGTTCATATACTACATTCCTATGAGAAGTCTCATTCTATAGCCTGGTTCATATACTACGTTCCTGTGAAAAGTCTCATTCTATATCCTGGTTCATATACTACATTCCTATGAGAAGTCTCATTCTATAGCCTGGTTCATATACTACGTTCCTGTGAAAAGTCTCATTCTATATCCTGGTTCATATACTACATTCCTGTGAAAAGTCTCATTCTATATCCTGGTTCATATACTACGTTCCTGTGAAAAGTCTCAACGCATTGTGACATACAGTCTACCGGTTGGTTCTACGTAAAGTGTTACCATAGTATTTTCCGGTCCTTGTCAACAACCCTCTGAACTGTGTCCCTCTCTGGGATAAGAAGCCATCTGTAAAGTGTAAACCACATTAGACAGAAAGCTAACATCACAGACAACGGGACAGGCCTGGCTTCTTCACGTTTAGCATGCTAACTTTGATTTAAATGTCAGGATTGCAGAGTGACAGGCTGCGGAACTGGCTGAATAATCCTCTTTCAGGAGCACGGAACCATGACGATCCTGACTGCCACAGTGGCTGGAATACTGAGAAGAGTTCCATCGGTCTGGCCGGCTGATACGTTGGTCGAACTCATTCACAAGCAGTCAACTTCATCGAGATGTGGCTAGCTGTCTCCAGACCAGACACAGACATATGTTTCATCAGGGGGAGGGTGGTTCAGTAACCATCCACCAAGACTGGATGGGCAGGAAGTTAGGGGCTAAATCAGGGTCAGTGCTCTGTGATATTGGGGAAGCCCCACTTCAGAAGGACAGAACGGTTGATTAGGGTTTGAGCAGGAGACACAAGGTGAGGGAGATCGTTGTTTACTAGAAAGGAGGGACACAGACAAACAGACACACACAGATACACAGACACTCATAAACATGCGCAGACACACACTCACGCACACACACACTGTGAATGTCTTTCAGTAGATCCCTCACTGAAACATTATTCAACATCAATCCTGTACAGTACGAGTCCACAGAAAAGTTAATGATCTGCACAAATGGATCAGCATTTTGCCATTGACAAAAGTCCAAGACAGTCAGAATGAACATTCATGAACATTTATTTCCTCGGCTGCAGTCGTATAACCCTCAATGGAAGCAGGCAGCAGCGGCTACTGGAAGCAGAGTTGGGAGACATTTGAGTGATGCATGTCAATTGCTAGCCTGGTTACACCACTGAACACTGCAGCATTCCAGTTGTGGTTTAAACAGGCTAGTCAATATAGTCACCAAAGGTTTATCTAAGA
>NC_052307.1:83815713-83886095 GCF_016432855.1 Salvelinus namaycush
GCGGGGTAGTATTACATGGTAACTCTAGATAGAGGGTAGTAGTGTATTGTAACTCTAGATAGAGGGGTAGTATCATTGTAACTCTAGATAGAGGGGTAGTAGTGTATTGTAACTCTAGATAGAGGGGTAGTAGTGTATTGTAACTCTAGATAGAGGGGTAGTAGTGTATTGTAACTCTAGATAGAGGGGTAGTAGTGTATTGTAACTCTAGATAGAGGGGTAGTAGTGTATTGTAACTCTAGATAGAGGGGTAGTAGTGTATTGTAACTCTAGATAGAGGGGTAGTAGTGTATTGTAACTCTAGATAGAGGGGTAGTAGTGTATTGTAACTCTAGATAGAGGGGTAGTAGTGTATTGTAACTCTAGATAGAGGGGTAGTAGTGTATTGTAACTCTAGATAGAGGGGTAGTAGTGTATTGTAACTCTAGATAGAGGGTTGAGTATGTATCATGGTAAACTCTAGATAGAGTGGTAGAGTGATTGTAACTCTAGATAGAGGGTCTAGTATTATGTAACTCTAGATAGAGGGGTAGTAGTGTATTGTAACTCTAGATAGAGTGGTTAGTAGTGTATTGTAACTCTAGATAGAGTGGTAGTAGTGTATTGTAACTCTAGATAGAGGGGTAGTAGTGTATTGTAACTCTAGATAGAGGGGTAGTAGTGTATTGTAACTCTAGATAGAGGGGTAGTAGTGTATTGTAACTCTAGATAGAGGGGTAGTAGTGTATTGTAACTCTAGATAGAGGGGTAGTAGTACATTGTAACCCTTCACAATAGTTTGTCGTCTCAGCAAAGCCCACCCTTGAGTTTTCTATCAGTGATTTACAATACTACGTGTATTATCCCCTCTGTCTTTCTGGATCCAGTCTGGATATGCCAGATGAGACAGGGGTGTGTGTAGATGATGTCCTGTTTATTGATGGAGAGGGGGGGTTTAACTCAAGGCAAGTACTGTAGCAGTGGTAGGTACCGTAGATTACGTCCTGTCTCTTGATGACGTCCTTCTTCAGATGTTTGAGGAAGTTGCTGTCCATAATGTTGCTCCAGGAGTCTGCTTCTAGCTCTTTCAGGTCTGCCTCAAACTCCCCCATCAGCTGACTGTCAATCATCTCTGTTCCTAGATTAAATACAACACGCAGCATTTACAGGTATTAATCTAGACGTTATAGTAGACATTATAATCCAGACATATTTACAGGTATTAATCTAGACGTTATAGTAGTTATAGTAGACATTATAATCCAGACACATTTACAGGTAGTTATCTAGACATTATAGTAGACATTATAATCCAGACACATTCACAGGTATAATCTAGACGTTATAGTAACACTATAATCCAGACACATTTACAGGTATTAATCTAGACGTTATAGTAGTTATAGTAGACACTATAATCCAGACACATTTACAGGTATTTATCTAGACGTTATAGTAGACACTATAATCCAGACACATTCACAGGTATTAATCTAGACGTTATAGTAGACATTATAATCCAGACATATTTACAGGTATTAATCTAGACGTTATAGTAGTTATAGTAGACATTATATCCGACACATTTACAGGTATTATCTAGACGTTATAGTAGTTTAGTAGACATTATAATCCAGACACATTTACAGGTATTTATCTAGACGTTATAGTAGACACTATAATCCAGACACATTCACAGGTATTAATCTAGACGTTATAGTAGTTATAGTAGACATTATAATCCAGACACATTTACAGGTATTTATCTAGACGTTATAGTAGTTATAGTAGACATTATAATCCAGACACATTTACAGGTATTTATCTAGACGTTATAGTAGACACTATAATCCAGACACATTTACAGGTATTAATCTAGACGTTATAGTAGTTATAGTAGACACTATAATCCAGACACATTTACAGGTAGTATCTAGACTATAGTAGTTATAGTAGACATATAATCCAGACACATTTAAGGTTTATCTAGACGTTATAGTAGACACTATAATCCAGACAATTACAGGTATTAATCTAGACGTTATAGTAGTATAGTAGAATATATCCAGACACATTTACAGGTATTAATCTAGACGTTATAGTTATAGTAGACATATAATCCAGACAATTTACAGGTATTAATCTAGACGTTATAGTTAGACATATAATCCAGACACATTTACAGGTATTAATCTAACGTTATAGTAGTATAGTTAGACATATAATCCAGACACATTTACAGGTATTATACTAGACGTTATAGTAGACACTATAATCCAGACAATTTACAGGTATTAATCTAGACGTTATAGTAGTATAGTAGACATTATAATCCAGACACATTTACAGGTATTAATCTAGAGTTATAGTAGACACTATAATCCAGACACATTTACAGGTATTAATCTAGACGTTATAGTAGTTATAGTAGACACTATAATCCAGACACATTTACAGGTATTATCTAGACGTTATAGTAGACACTATAATCCAGACACATTTACAGGTATTAATCTAGACGTTATGTAGTTATAGTAGACATTATATCCAGACACATTTACAGGTATTAATCTAGACTTTATAGTTATAGTAGACATATAATCCAGACATTTACAGGTATTAATCTAGAGTTATAGTAGACACTATAATCCGAACACATTTACAGGTATTATCTAGACGTTAGTGTATAGTAGACATATAATCCAGACACATTTACAGGTATTAATCTAGACGTTATGTAGTTATAGTAGACACTATAATCCAGACACATTTACAGGTATTTATCTAGACGTTATAGTAGACACTATAATCCAGACACATTTACAGGTATTTATCTAGACGTTATAGTAGTTATAGTAGACACTATAATCCAGACACATTTACAGGTATTAATCTAGACGTTATAGTAGACACTATAATCCAGACACATTCACAGGTATAATCTAGACGTTATAGTAGTTATAGTAGACACTATAATCCAGACACATTTACAGGTATTTATCTAGACGTTATAGTAGACATATAATCCAGACACATTTACAGGTATTAATCTAGACGTTATAGTAGCATTATAATCCAACACATTACAGGTATTAATCTAGACGTTATAGTAGACACTATAATCCAGACACATTTACAGGTATTAATCTAGACGTTATAGTAGTTATAGTAGACACTATAATCCAGACACATTTACAGGTATTTATCTAGACGTTATAGTAGACACTATAATCCAGACACATTTACAGGTATTAATCTAGACGTTATAGTAGTTATAGTAGACATTATAATCCAGACACATTACAGGTATTATCTAGATTATAGTAGACACTATATCCAGACACATTACAAGGTATATCTAGACGTTATAGTAGACATTATAATCCAGACACATTTACAGGTATGAATCTAGACGTTATAGTAGACATTATAATCCAGACACATTTACAGGTATGAATCTAGACGTTATAGTAGACATTATAATCCAGACACATTTACAGGTATGAATCTAGACGTTATAGTAGACATATAATCCAGACACATTTACAGGATTAATCTAGACTTATGTAGACACTATAATCCAACACATTCACAGGTATTAATCTAGACGTTATAGTAGTTATAGTAGACACTATAATCCAGACACATTTACAGGTATTAATCTAGACGTTATAGTAGTTATAGTAGACACTATAATCCAGACACATTACAGGTATTTATCAGACGTATAGTAGACACTATAATCCAGGCACACACAGGTATTAATCTAGACGTTATAGTAGTTATAGAGACACTATAATCCAGACACATTCACAGGTATTAATCTAGACGTTATAGTAGTTATAGTAGACACTATAATCCAGACACATTCACAGGTATTAATCTAGACGTTATAGTAGACACTATAATCCAGACACATTTACAGGTATTTATCTAGACGTTATAGTAGTTATAGTAGACACTATAATCCAGACCATTTACAAGTATTAATCTAGACGTTATAGTAGACATATAATCCAGACAACATTACAGGTATTTATCTAGACGTTATAGTAGACATTATAATCCAGACACATTTACAGGTATTAATCTAGACGTTATAGTAGTATAGTAGACACTATAATCCAGACACATTTACAGGTATTAATCTAGACTTATATAGACACTATAATCCAGAAACATTTACAGGTATTAATCTAGACGTTATAGTAGTTATAGTAGACACTATAATCCAGACACATTTACAGGTATTTATCTAGACGTTATAGTAAACATTATAATCCAGACACATTCACAGGTATTAATCTAGACGTTATAGTAGACACTATAATCCAGACACATTTACAGGTATTTAACTAGACGTATAGTAGTTTAGTAGACATTATAATCCAGACACATTCACAGGTATTAATCTAGACGTTATAGTAGACACTATAATCCAGACACATTTACAGGTATTAATCTAGACGTTATAGTAGTTATAGTAGACACTATAATCCAGACACATTTACAGGTATTAATCTAGACGTTATAGTAGTTATAGTAGACATTATAATCCAGACACATTTACAGGTATTAATCTAGACGTTATAGTAGACATTATAATCCAGACACATTTACAGGTATTAATCTAGACGTTATAGTAGTTATAGTAGACACTATAATCCAGACACATTTACAGGTATTAATCTAGACGTTATAGTAGACATTATAATCCAGACACATTTACAGGTATTAATCTAGACGTTATAGTAGACACTATAATCCAGACACATTCACAGGTATTAATCTAGACGTTATAGTAGTTATAGTAGACACTATAATCCAGACACATTTACAGGTATTTATCTAGACGTTATAGTAGACATTATAATCCAGACACATTTACAGGTATTAATCTAGACGTTATAGTAGACACTATAATCCAGACGCATTTACAGGTATTAATCTAGACGTTATAGTAGTTATAGTAGACATTATAATCCAGACATATTTACAGGTATTTAACTAGACGTTATAGTAGACATTATAATCCAGACATATTTACAGGTATTAATCTAGACGTTATAGTAGACATTATAATCCAGACACATTTACAGGTATTAATCTAGACGTTATAGTAGTTATAGTAGACACTATAATCCAGACACATTTACAGGTATTAATCTAGACGTTATAGTAGACATTATAATCCAGACACATTTACAGGTATTAATCTAGATGTTATAGTAGACACTATAATCCAGACACATTCACAGGTATTAATCTAGACGTTATAGTAGACATTATAATCCAGACACATTTACAGGTATTAATCTAGACGTTATAGTAGACACTATAATCCAGACGCATTTACAAGAGCAATTAGGATTAAGTGCCTTGCTCGGGTATTTGAACCAGCGACCTTTCGGTTACTGGCACAACACTAACCGCTAGGCTACCTGGCGCTTTACCTTTACTGGGGGTAACGTGTGTTTACTATGGACTGATGACGCTGGGTAACATGTGTTTACTATGGGCTGGTGACGCTGGGTAACGTGTGTTTACTATGGGCTGTGTGATGGTGACTGTGGGTAAAGTGTGTGTGTGTGTTTACGATGTGTGATGGTGACTGTCCGACTAAAACACCATCTACTCTCTGTGTTCTCTGGTTCTGTTCCTCTATCAAGGAAATGGACCGGTTCTCTGGTTCTGTTCCTCTATCAAGGAAATGGACCGGTTCTCTGGTTCTGTTCCTCTATCAAGGAAATGGACCGGTTCTCTGGTTCTGTTCCTCTATCAAGGAAATGGACCGGTTCTCTGGTTCTGTTCTTCCATCAAGGAAATGGACCGGTTCTCTGGTTCTGTTCTTCCAGAAGGACCGGTTCTCTGGTTCTGTTCCTCTATCAGGAAATGGACCGGTTCTCTGGTTCTGTTCCTCTATCAAGGAAATGGACCGGTTCTCTGGTTCTGTTCTTCCATCAAGGAAATGGACCGGTTCTCTGGTTCTGTTCTTCCGTCAAGGAAATGGACCGGTTCTCTGGTTCTGTTCTTCCGTCAAGGAAATGGACCGGTTCTCTGGTTCTGTTCTTCCGTCAAGGAAATGGACTGGTTCTCATACACAATGTCTGAATCTCAAATGGCACCCTATTTACTTTCTAGTGCAATACTTTTGTTCAGGGCTGAAGTAGTGTTCTGGTGTAAAGTAGTGAACTAAACAGGAAATAGGGGGCCATTTGAGATGTATTTAAACACACAAAGCATGTCGGTCATTCTATCCATAGCTGTTCACCAGCTGTTAGGGCTGATAGGGTGGAGAGGACAGAGAAAGGGATGGACAGATAGACAGACAGGTGGAGAGGACAGACAGGTGGAGAGGATAGACAGGTGGAGAGGACAGACAGGTGGAGAGGACAGATAGAGGACAGAGAAAGGGATGGACAGATAGACAGACAGGTGGAGAGGACAGACAGGTGGAGAGGACAGACAGACAGGTGGAGAGGACAGACAGGTGGAGAGGACAGACAGGTGGAGAGGACAGACAGGTGGAGAGGACAGATAGAGGACAGAGAAAGAGAGGACAGATAGACGGACAGGTAGAGAGGACAGATAGACAGATAGACAGACAGGTAGAGAGGACAGACAGACAGACAGGTAGAGAGACAGGTAGAGAGTAGTAACCTACTAACCTTCATCTGTGAGTGACTCTGTAGATTCATTGACCAGGTTGGTCTTGCACAGAGAGTCAGTAGAATGGGACAGGTACCGCAGACCCTTGATAGGCATGTCATCAAACACCTGGTGACTGAAGAGAGGACAGAGAGAGAGAGAGGACAGAGAGAGAGAGGGAGGACAGAGAGAGAGAGAGAGAGAGAGAGAGAGAGAGAGAGAGAGAGAGAGAGAGAGAGAGACAGAGAGAGAGACAGAGAGAGAGAGAGAGAGAGAGAGAGAGAGGGAGGACAGAGAGAGAGAGAGAGAGAGAGAGAGAGAGAGAGAGAGAGAGGACAGAGTCAGCAGAATGGGACAGGTACCGTAGACCCTTGATAGGCATGTCATCAAACACCTGGTGGCTCATTTATTAATATTAGAAGCTATTCTCAAAATACTATTATAAACTCAGAAATAAAATGAAACGTCCCTTTTTCAGGACTCTGTCTTTCAAAGATAATTCGAAAAAATCCAAATATCTTCACAGATCTTCATTGTAAAGGGTTTAAACACTGTTTCCCATGCTTGTTCAATGAACCATAAAGAACTAATGAACATGCACCTGTGGAACATTCGTTAAGACACTAACAGCTTACAGACGGTATGCAATTAAGGTCACACTTATGAAAACTTAGGACACTAAAGAGGCCTTTCTACTGACTCTGAAGAACACCAAAAGAAAGATGCCCGGCGTCCCTGCTCATCTACGTGAACGTGCCTTAGGCATGCTGCAAGGAGGCATGAGGACTGCAGATCTGGCCAGGGCAATAAATTGCAATGTCCACATCATGAGACGCCTAAGACAGCGCTACAGGGAGACAGGACGGACAGCTGATCTTTCTCACAGTGGCAGACCACGTGTAACACCTGCACAGGATCGGTACATCCAAACATCACACCTGCGGGACAGGTACAGGATGGCAACAACAACTGCCCGAGTTACACCAAGAACACAAAATCCCTCCATCAGTGCTCAGACTGTCTGCAATAGGCTGGGAGAGGCTGGACTGAGGGCTTGTAGGCCTGTTGTAAGGCAGGTCCTCACCAGACATCACCGGCAACAACGCCGCCTATGGGCACAAACCCACCATCGCTGGACCAGACAGGACTGGCAAAAAGTGCTCTTCACTGACGAGTCACGGTTTTGTCTCACCAGGGCTGATGGTCGGATTCGCGTTTATCGTCGAAGGAATGTGGAATGAGCGTTACACCGAGGCCTGTACTCTGGAGCAGGATCGATTTGGAGGTGGAGGGTCCATCATGGTCTGGGGCGGTGTGTCACAGCATCATCGGACTGAGCTTGTTGTCATTGCAGGCAATCTCAACGCTGTGCGTTACAGGGAAGACATCCTCCTCCCTCATGTGGTACCCTTCCTGCAGGCTCATCCTGACATGACCCTCCAGCATGACAATGCCACCAGCCATACTGCTCGTTCTGCTGTTTCCTGAAGTCCACGATTGTCTCCTTTGTTTTGTTGACGTTGAGTGAGAGATTGTTTTCCTGACACCACACTCCGACTGCCCTCACCTCCTCCTTGTAGGCTGTCTCGTCGTTGTTTGTCAAGCCCTCTTCTGTTGTGTCGTCTGCGAACTTAAAGATCGAGTTGGAGGCGTGGGTGGCCACTGAGTCATGGGTGAACGGGGAGTACAGGAGGGGCTGAGCACGCACCCTTGTGGGGCCCCAGTGTTGAGGATCAGCAATGTGGAGATGTTGTTTCCTACCTTCACCACCTGGGGGCGGCCCATCAGAAAGTCCAGGACCCAATTGCACAGGGCGGGGTTGAGACCCAGGGCCTCCAGCTTGATGATGAGCTTGGAGGGTACTATGGTGTTGAATGCTGAGCTGTAGTCAATGAACAGCATTCTTACATATGTATTCCTCTTGTCCAGAAAGGATTGTGCAGAGTGATAGCAATTGCATCGTCTGTGGACCTGTTGGGGTGGTATGCAAACTGAACCTGGGTCTAGGGTGGCCGGTAAGGTGGAGGTGATGTGATCCTTGACTAGTCTCTCAAAGCACTTCATGATGACAGAAGTGAGTGCTACGGGGCGGTAGTCATTTAGTTCAGTTATCTTTGGCTTTTTGGGTACAGAAACAATGATAGCCATCTTGAAGCATGTAGGGACAATAGACTGGGATAGGGAGCGATTGAATTTGTCCGTAAACACACCGTAAAAACACTAGCCACACGTGCTCTGAGGACGCGGCTAGGGATGCCGTCTGGGCCAGCAGCCCTGCGAGGGTTAACACGGGTTTAAATGTTTTACTCACGTCAGCCACGGAGAAGGAAAGGGGGGGGGGGGGGCAGTTCTTGTTAGCGGGCCGGGATTGTGGCACTGTATTATCCTCAAAGCGGGCTAAGAAGTTGTTTAGTTTGTCTGGAAGTGTGACGTCGGTTTCCGTGACGTGGTTGGATTTCTTTTTGTAGTCCGTGATTTCCTGTAGACCCTGCCACATACGTCTCGTGATTTCCTGTAGACCCTGCCACATACGTCTCGTGATTTCCTGTAGACCCTGCCACATACGTCTCGTGATTTCCTGTAGACCCTGCCACATACGTCTCGTGATTTCCTGTAGACCCTGCCACATACGTCTCGTGATTTCCTGTAGACCCTGCCACATACGTCTCGTGATTTCCTGTAGACCCTGCCACATACGTCTCGTGTCTGAGCCGTTGAATTGTGACTCCACCTTGTCCCTGTACTGCCATTTTGCTTGTTTGATTGCATTGCGGAGGGAATAACTACACTGTTTATATTCAGTCATAATTCCAGACCATATTTCCAGGGTTATGTTTAAGGTTAGGAACAGGCTCAGGGTCAGAGTAAGGGTTGGGGTTGGGGTTAGGGTTAGGAACAGGCTCAGGGTCAGAGTAAGGGTTGGGGTTATAGTTATGTTTAAGGTTAGGAACAGGCTCAGGGTCAGAGTTAGGGTTGGGGTTAGAGTTAGGGTTAGGGTTAGGAACAGGCTCAGGGTCAGAGTAAGGGTGGGGTTTAGAGATAGGGTTAAGGTTACGAACAGACTCAGGGTCAGAGTAAGGGTTGGGGTTAGAGTTAGGGTTAGGGTTAGGAACAGGCTCAGGGTCAGAGTAAGGGTTGGGGTTAGAGTTAGGGTTAAGGTTAGGAACAGGCTCAGGGTCAGAGTAAGGGTTGGGGTTATAGTTAGGGTTAGGGTTAGGGTTAGGAACAGGCTCAGGGTCAGAGTAAGGGTTGGGGTTAGAGTTAGGGTTAGGAACAGGCTCAGGGTCAGAGTAAGGGTTGGGGTTATAGTTAGGGTTAGGGTTAGGAACAGGCTCAGGGTCAGAGTAAGAGTTGGGGTTATAGTTAGGGTTAGGGTTAGGTACAGGCTCAGGGTCAGAGTAAGGGTTGGGGTTAGAGTTAGGGTTAGGGTTAGGAACAGGCTCAGGGTCAGAGTAAGGGTTGGGGTTAGAGTTAGGGTTAAGGTTAGGAACAGGCTCAGGGTCAGAGTAAGGGTTGGGGTTATAGTTAGGGTTAGGGTTAGGGTTAGGAACAGGCTCAGGGTCAGAGTAAGGGTTGGGGTTAGAGTTAGGGTTAGGGTTAGGAACAGGCTCAGGGTCAGAGTAAGGGTTGGGGTTAGAGTTAGGGTTAAGGTTAGGAACAGGCTCAGGGTCAGAGTAAGGGTTGGGGTTATAGTTAGGGTTGGGGTTAGGAACAGGCTCAGGGTCAGAGTAAGGGTTGGGGTTAGGGTTAGGAACAGGCTCAGGGTCAGAGTAAGGGTTGGGGTTAGGGTTAGGAACAGGCTCAGGGTCAGAGTAAGGGTTGGGGTTAGAGTTAGGGTTAGGGTTAGGAACAGGCTCAGGGTCAGAGTAAGGGTTGGGGTTATAGTTATGTTTAAGGTTAGGAACAGGCTCAGGGTCAGAGTAAAGATTGGGGTTAGAGTTAGGGTTAGGGTTAGGAACAGGCTCAGGGTCAGAGTAAGGGTTGCTCACCCAGCGATGTTGGATATGGATATACTCTTTGACAGGTTGGAGCCATGGAAGGGTATGATGGAGGTGTGTCTTCGGGAGGGAACAACCGATGAGGAGTAGTCTTCTGGAGACAAGATGGCTGACCAGGGCCGCTCCCGCGATGCAGCCGCTGTGATGTCATAAGAGAGGGCCAGCGTTAAGAGAGGAATGTGGTAGGTCACATGGAACCCTAATCCTTACATAGTGCACTAATGTTGACATGCAGCCGTGTAGGACTCTATAGGGAACAGTTGACATGTAGCCCTGTAGGACTCTATAGGGAACAGATGACATGCAGCCCTGTAGGACTCTATAGGGAACAGATGACATGCAGCCCTGTAGGACTCTATAGGGAACAGATGACATGCAACCCTGTAGGACTCTATAGGGAACAGATGACATGCAGCCCTGTAGGACTCTAGAGGGAACAGATGACATGCAGCCCTGTAGGACTCTATAGGGAACAGATGACATGCAGCCCTGTAGGACTCTATAGGGAACAGATGACATGCAGCCCTGTAGGACTCTAGAGGGAACAGATGACATGCAGCCCTGTAGGACTCTATAGGGAACAGATGACATGCAGCCCTGTAGGACTCTATAGGGAACAGATGACATGCAGCCCTGTAGGACTCTATAGGGAACAGATGACATGCAGCCCTGTAGGACTCTATAGGGAACAGACGACATGCAGCCCTGTAGGACTCTATAGGGAACAGATGACATGCAGCCCTGTAGGACTATATAGGGAACAGATGACATGCAGCCCTGTAGGACTCTATAGGGAACAGACGACATGCAGCCCTGTAGGACTCTATAGGGAACAGATGACATGCAGCCCTGTAGGACTCTATAGGGAACAGATGACATGCAGCCCTGTAGGACTCTATAGGGAACAGATGACATGCAGCCCTGTAGGACTCTATAGGGAACAGATGACATGCAGCCCTGTAGGACTCTATAGGGAACAGATGACATGCAGCCCTGTAGGACTCTATAGGGAACAGATGACATGCAGCCCTGTAGGACTCTATAGGGAACAGATGACATGCAGCCCTGTAGGACTCTATAGGGAACAGACGACATGCAGCCCTGTAGGACTCTATAGGGAACAGACGACATGCAGCCCTGTAGGACTCTATAGGGAACAGACGACATGCAGCCCTGTAGGACTCTATAGGGAACAGACGACATGCAGCCCTGTAGGACTCTATAGGGAACAGACGACATGCAGCCCTGTAGGACTCTATAGGGAACAGATGACATGCAGACCTGTAGGACTCTATAGGGAACAGATGACATGCAGCCCAGTAGGACTCTATAGGGAACAGATGACATGCAGCCCTGTAGGACTCTATAGGGAACAGATGACATGCAGCCCTGTAGGACTCTATAGGGAACAGATGACATGCAGCCCTGTAGGACTCTATAGGGAACAGATGACATGCAGCCCTGTAGGACTCTATAGGGAACAGATGACATGCAGCCCTGTAGGACTCTATAGGGAACAGATGACATGCAGCCCTGTAGGACTCTATAGGGAACAGACGACATGCAGCCCTGTAGGACTCTATAGGGAACAGATGACATGCAGCCCTGTAGGACTCTATAGGGAACAGACGACATGCAGCCCTGTAGGACTCTATAGGGAACAGATGACATGCAGCCCTGTTGGACTCTATAGGGAACAGATGACATGCAGCCCTGTAGGACTCTATAGGGAACAGATGACATGCAGCCCTGTAGGACTCTATAGGGAACAGACGACATGCAGCCCTGTAGGACTCTATAGGGAACAGATGACATGCAGCCCTGTAGGACTCTATAGGGAACAGACGACATGCAGCCCTGTAGGACTCTATAGGGAACAGACGACATGCAGCCCTGTAGGACTCTATAGGGAACAGATGACATACAGCCCTGTAGGACTCTATAGGGAACAGATGACATGCAGCCCTGTAGGACTCTATAGGGAACAGATGACATGCAGCCCTGTAGGACTCTATAGGGAACAGAGGACATGCAGCCCTGTAGGACTCTATAGGGAACAGATGACATGCAGCCCTGTAGGACTCTATAGGGAACAGATGACATGCAGCCCAGTAGGACTCTATAGGGAACAGATGACATGCAGCCCTGTAGGACTCTATAGGGAACAGATGACATGCAGCCCTGTAGGACTCTATAGAGAACAGATAACATGCAGCCCTGTAGGACTCTATAGGGAACAGATGACATGCAGCCCTGTAGGACTCTATAGGGAACAGATGACATGCAGCCCTGTAGGACTCTAGAGGGAACAGATGACATGCAGCCCTGTAGGACTCTATAGGGAACAGATGACATGCAGCCCTGTAGGACTCTATAGGGAACAGATGACATGCAGCCCTGTAGGACTCTATAGGGAACAGATGACATGCAGCCCTGTAGGACTCTATAGGGAACAGATGACATGCAGCCCTGTAGGACTCTATAGGGAACAGATGACATGCAGCCCTGTAGGACTCTATAGGTAACAGATGACATGCAGCCCTGTAGGACTCTATAGGGAACAGACGACATGCAGCCCTGTAGGACTCTATAGGGAACATACGCCATGCAGCCCTGTAGGACTCTATAGGGAACAGATGACATGCAGCCCTGTAGGACTCTATAGGGAACAGATGACATGCAGCCCTGTAGGACTCTATAGGGAACAGATGACATGCAGCCCTGTAGGACTCTATAGGGAACAGATGACATGCAGCCCTGTAGGACTCTATAGGGAACAGATGACATGCAGCCCTGTAGGACTCTATAGGGAACAGATGACATGCAGCCCTGTAGGACTCTATAGGGAACAGTTGACATGCAGCCCTGTAGGACTCTATAGGGAATAGATGACATGCAGCCCTGTAGGACTCTATAGGGAACAGATGACATGCAGCCCTGTAGGACTCTATAGGGAACAGATGACATACAGTCCTGTAGGACTCTATAGGGAACAGATGACATACAGCCCTGTAGGACTCTATAGGGAACAGATGACATGCAGCCCTGTAGGACTCTATAGGGGACAGATGACATGCAGCCCTGTAGCACTCTATAGGGAACAGATGACATGCAGCCCTGTAGGACTCTATAGGGAACAGATGACATGCAGCCCTGTAGGACTCTATAGGGAACAGATGACATGCAGCCCTGTAGGACTCTATAGGGAACAGATGACATGCAGCCCTGTAGGACTCTATAGGGAACAGATGACATGCAGTCCTGTAGGACTCTATAGGGAACAGATGACATGCAGCCATGTAGGACTCTATAGGGAACAGATGACATGCAGCCCTGTAGGACTCTATAGGGAACAGATGACATGCAGCCCTGTAGGACTCTATAGGGAACAGATGACATGCAGCCCTGTAGGACTCTATAGGGAACAGATGACATGCAGCCATGTAGGACTCTAGAGGGAACAGATGACATGCAGCCCTGTAGGACTCTATAGGGAACAGATGACATGCAGCCCTGTAGGACTCTAGAGGGAACAGATGACATGCAGCCCTGTAGGACTCTATAGGGAACAGATGACATGCAGCCCTGTAGGACTCTATAGGGAACAGATGACATGCAGCCCTGTAGGACTCTATAGGGAACAGACGCCATGCAGCCCTGTAGGACTCTATAGGGAACAGATGACATGCAGCCCTGTAGGACTCTATAGGGAACAGACGACATGCAGCCCTGTAGGACTCTAGAGGGAACAGATGACATGCAGCCCTGTAGGACTCTATAGGGAACAGATGACATGCAGCCCTGTAGGACTCTATAGGGAACAGATGACATGCAGACCTGTAGGACTCTATAGGGAACAGATGACATGCAGCCCTGTAGGACTCTATAGGGAACAGACGACATGCAGCCCTGTAGGACTCTATAGGGAACAGATGACATGCAGCCCTGTAGGACTCTATAGGGAACAGATGACATGCAGCCCTGTAGGACTCTATAGGGAACAGATGACATGCAGCCCTGTAGGACTCTATAGGGAACAGATGACATACAGCCCTGTAGGACTCTATAGGGAACAGATGACATGCAGCCCTGTAGGACTCTATAGGGATCAGATGACATGCAGCCCTGTAGGACTCTATAGGGAACAGATGACATGCAGCCCTGTAGGACTCTATAGGGAACAGATGACATGCAGCCCTGTAGGACTCTATAGGGAACAGATGACATGCAGCCATGTAGGACTCTATAGGGAACAGATGACATGCAGCCCTGTAGGACTCTATAGGGAACAGATGACATGCAGCCCTGTAGGACTCTATAGGGAACAGATGACATGCAGCCCTGTAGGACTCTAGAGGGAACAGATGACATGCAGCCCTGTAGGACTCTATAGGGAACAGATGACATGCAGCCCTGTAGGACTCTATAGGGAACAGATGACATGCAGACCTGTAGGACTCTATAGGGAACAGATGACATGCAGCCCTGTAGGACTCTATAGGGAACAGACGACATGCAGCCCTGTAGGACTCTATAGGGAACAGATGACATGCAGCCCTGTAGGACTCTATAGGGAACAGATGACATGCAGCCCTGTAGGACTCTATAGGGAACAGATGACATGCAGCCCTGTAGGACTCTATAGGGAACAGATGACATACAGCCCTGTAGGACTCTATAGGGAACAGATGACATGCAGCCCTGTAGGACTCTATAGGGATCAGATGACATGCAGCCCTGTAGGACTCTATAGGGAACAGATGACATGCAGCCCTGTAGGACTCTATAGGGAACAGATGACATGCAGCCCTGTAGGACTCTATAGGGAACAGATGACATGCAGCCATGTAGGACTCTATAGGGAACAGATGACATGCAGCCCTGTAGGACTCTATAGGGAACAGATGACATGCAGCCCTGTAGGACTCTATAGGGAACAGCTGACATGCAGCCCTGTAGGACTCTATAGGGAACAGATGACATGCAGCCCTGTAGGACTCTATAGGGAACAGATGACATGCAGCCCTGTAGGACTCTATAGAGAACAGATGACATGCAGCCCTGTAGGACTCTATAGAGAACAGATGACATACAGCCCTGTAGGACTCTATAGGGAACAGATGACATACAGCCCTGTAGGACTCTATAGGGAACAGATGACATACAGCCCTGTAGGACTCTATAGGGAACAGATGACATGCAGCCCTGTAGGACTCTATAGGGAACAGATGACATGCAGCTCTGTAGGACTCTATAGGGAACAGATGACATGCAGCCCTGTAGGACTCTATAGGGATCAGATGGCATGCAGCCCTGTAGGACTCTATAGGGAACAGATGACATGCAGCCCTGTAGGACTCTGTAGGGAACAGACGACATGCAGCCCTGTAAAACTCTAGATGGAAAAGATGACATGCAGCCCTGTAGGACTCTATAGGGAACAGATGACATGCAGCCCTGTAGGACTCTATAGGGAACAGATGACATGCAGCCCTGTAGGACTCTATAGGGAACAGATGACATGCAGCCCTGTAGGACTCTATAGGGAACAGATGACATGCAGCCCTGTAGGACTCTATAGGGAACAGATGACATGCAGCCCTGTAGGACTCTATAGGGAACAGATGACATGCAGTCCTGTAGGACTATATAGGGAACAGATGACATGCAGCCCTGTAGGACTCTATAGGGAACAGATGACATGCAGCCCTGTAGGACTCTATAGGGAACAGATGACATGCAGCCCTGTAGGACTCTATAGGGAACAGATGACATGCAGCCCTGTAGGACTCTATAGGGAACAGATGACATGCAGCCCTGTAGGACTCTATAGGGAACAGATGACATGCAGCCCTGTAGGACTCTATAGAGAACAAATGACATGCAGACGTGGTGGCTCTGTTTAACACCAACAGATCTGGGACCAGGACAGGGCTGTGGTGGCTCTGGTGAACACCAACAGATCTGGGACCAGGACAGGGCTGTGGTTAACACCAACAGATCTGGGACCAGGACAGGGCTGTTGTTAACACCAACAGATCTGGGACCAGGACAGGGCTGTGGTGGCTCTGGTTAACACCAACAGATCTGGGACCAGGACAGGGCTGTGGTGGCTCTGGTTAACACCAACAGATCTGGGACAAGGACAGGGCTGTGGTTAACACCAACAGATCTGGGACCAGGACAGGGCTGTGGTTAACACCAACAGATCTGGGACCAGGACAGAGCTTTGGTGGCTCTGGTTAACACCAACAGATCTGGGACAAGGACAGGGCCCTGGTTAACACCAACAGATCTGGGACCAGGACAGGGCTGTGGTTAACACCAACAGATCTGGGACCAGGACAGAGCTTTGGTGGCTCTGGTTAACACCAACAGATCTGGGACCAGGACAGGGCTGTGGTGGCTCTGGTTAACACCAACAGATCTGGGACCAGGACAGGGCTCTGGTTAACACCAACAGATCTGGGAACAGGACAGGACTCTGGTTAACACCAACAGATCTGGGACCAGGACAGAGCTTTGGTGGCTCTGGTTAACACCAACAGATCTGGGACCAGGACAGGGCTGTGATGGCTCTGGTTAACACCAACAGATCTGGGACCCGGACAGAGCTGTGGTGGCTCTGTTTAACACCAACAGATCTGGGACCAGGACAGGGCTGTGGTGGCTCTGGTTAACACCAACATTTCTGGGACCAGGACAGGGCTCTGGTTAACACCAACAGATCTGGGACCAGGACAGGGCTGTGGTTAACACAAACAGATCTGGGACCAGGACAGGGCTCTGGTTAACACCAACAGACCTGGGACCAGGACAGGACTCTGGTTAACACCAACAGATCTGGGACCAGGACAGGACTCTGGTTAACACCAACAGATCTGGGACCAGGACAGGGCTGTGGTGGCTCTGGTGAACACCAACAGATCTGGGACCAGGACAGGGCTCTGGTTAACACCAACAGATCTGGGACCAGGACAGGGCTGTGGTGGCTCTGGTTAACACCAACAGATCTGGGACCAGGACAGGGCTGTTGTTAACACCAACAGATCTGGGACCAGGACAGGGCTGTGGTGGCTCTGGTTAACACCAACAGATCTGGGACCAGGACAGGACTCTGGTTAACACCAACAGATCTGGGACCAGGACAGGGCTGTGGTTAACGCCAACAGATCTGGGACCAGGACAGAGCTGTGGTGGCTCTGGTTAACACCAACAGATCTGGGACCAGGACAGGGCTGTGGTGGCTCTGGTGAACACCAACAGATCTGGGAACAGGACAGGGCTGTGGTGGCTCTGGTTAACACCAACATATCTTGGACCAGGACAGGACTCTGGTTAACACCAACAGATCTGGGACCAGGACAGAGCTGTGGTGGCTCTGGTTAACACCAACAGATCTGGGACCAAGACAGGGCTCTGGTTAACACCAACAGATCTGGGACCAGGACAGGACTCTGGTTAACACCAACAGATCTGGGACCAGGACAGGGCTGTGGTGGCTCTGGTGAACACCAACAGATCTGGGACCAGGACAGGGCTGTGGTGGCTCTGGTTAACACCAACAGATCTGGGATCAGGACAGGGATGTGGTGGACACCAACAGATCTGGGACCAGGACAGGACTCTGGTGAACACCAACATATCTTGGACCAGGACAGGACTCTGGTTAACACCAACAGATCTGGGACCAGGACAGGACTCTGGTTAACACCAACAGATCTGGGACCAGGACAGGGCTGTGGTTAACACCAACAGATCTGGGACAGGGCAGGGCTGTGGTGGCTCTGGTTAACACCAACAGATCTGGAACCAGGACAGGACTCTGGTTAACACCAACAGATCAGGGACCAGGACAGGGCTCTGGTTAACACCAACAGATCAGGGACCAGGACAGGGCTCTGGTTAACACCAACAGATCAGGGACCAGGACAGGGCTCTGGTTAACACCAACAGAGCAGGGACCAGGACAGGGCTCTGGTTAACACCAACAGATCAGGGACCAGGACAGGGCTCTGGTTAACACCAACAGATCAGGGACCAGGACAGGGCTGTGGTGGCTCTGGTTAACACCAACAGATCTGGGACCAGGACAGGGCTCTGGTTAACACCAACAGATCAGGGACCAGGACAGGACTCTGGTTAACACCAACAGATCTGGGACCAGGACAGGGCTGTGGTGGCTCTGGTTAACACAATTGGTATGAGTATTGAGTATATTTAACATGGACTCACGTTTTAAGTCTCGTTTTGTTCTCCGGGTGACAACAGGAATGGTGGCTGAATCTGGAACTGCTAACTGCTGTCTGGGCGACTGGAGGGAAAACAATCCAGGACTTCAGTAGTGTAAATAAGGTCATGACCTTGATGTCCTGTAGGCTACTCATCCTATTGGCTGACAAAATGGTCTGAAAATAGTTTTAAAAACTGTTCTTTCCTTACCTTCATCTTCACCTTGGCACAGACAGGCAGGCTTTCTCTACAACTCTTATGAACATGTGCATTGCAATCTGAAAAATACAAAATAAAACTCAACTCTTAATCTTAAACCAAGAACTTTAACAGTAAGAACTTTTAATGTGTAATGAACTGTGACTGGAGAGTTGGACTGGTCTACAGAACCGGAGAGTTGGACTGGTCTACAGACCCAGAGAGTTGGACTGGTCTAGAGAACCAGAAAGTTAGACTGGTCTAGAGAACCTGAGAGTTGGACTGGTCTACAGAACCAGAGAGTTGGACTGCTACCAAAACCTGCGGGCTCTCCTTCACTGCAGCCGAGGTGAGTAAAACATTTAAACGTGTTAACCCTCGCAAGGCTGCAGGCCCAGACGGCATTCCCAGCCGCGTCCTCAGAGCATGCGCAGACCAGCTGGCTGGTGTGTTTATGGACATATTCAATCAAACCTTATCCCAGTCTGCTGTTCCCACATGCTTCAAGAGGGCCACCATTGTTCCTGTTCCCAAGAAAGCTAAGGTAACTGAGCTAAACGACTACCGCCCCGTAGCACTCACTTCCGTCATCATGAAGTGCTTTGAGAGACTAGTCAAGGACCATATCACCTCCACCCTACCTGACACCCTAGACCCACTCCAATTTGCTTACCGACCCAATAGGTCCACAGACGACGCAATCGCAGCCACACTGCACACTGCCCTAACCCATCTGGACAAGAGGAATACCTATGTGAGAATACTGTTCATCGACTACAGCTCAGCATTTAACACCATAGTACCCGCCAAACTCGTCATCAAGCTCGAGACCCTGGGTCTCGACCCCGCCCTGTGCAACTGGGTACTGGACCTTCTGATGGGCCGTCCCGAGTTGGTGAGGGTAGGAAACAACATCTCCACCCCGCTGATCCTCAACACTGGGGCCCCACAAGGGTGCGTTCTGAGCCCTCTCCTGTACTCCCTGTTCACCCACGACTGCGTGGCCATGCACACCTCCAACTCAATCATCAAGTTTGCAGACGACACTACAGTGGTAGGCTTGATTACCAACAACGACGAGACGGCCTACAGGGAGGAGGTGAGGGCCCTCGGAGTGTGGTGTCAGGAAAATAACCTCACACTCAACATCAACAAAACAAAGGAGATGATTGTGGACTTCAGGAAACAGCAGAGGGAGCACCCCCCTATCCACATCGACGGGACAGTAGTGGAGAGGGTAGTAAGTTTTAAGTTCTTCGGCGTACACATCACGGACAAACTGAATTGGTCCACCCACACAGACAGCGTTGTGAAGAAGGCGCAGCAGCGCCTCTTCAACCTCAGGAGGCTGAAGAAATTTGGCTTGTCACCAAAAGCACTCACAAACTTCTACAGATGCACAATCGAGAGCATCCTGTCGGGCTGTATCACCGCCTGGTACGGCAACTGCTCCGCCCACAACCGTAAGGCTCTCCAGAGGGTAGTGAGGTCTGCACAACGCATCACCGGGGGCAAATTAACATCTGCTAACCATGTGTATGTGACAAATAACATTTGATTTGATTTATATTGTGATCAATACATCCGATGGATTTGGATACCGCTTTCAAGCTCATTTCTGCAGCGTTAGTAAAGATGTGATCAATACATGTTGATGATTTCATTCCTGTGCTGTTTGTAAATATCCTGGTAGGTTGACTGACAACCTGAACCAGGTTGGAGGAACTGGTTACAGTTTGAAGCTTTTTCTTGAGTGGGCAGCTTGATGAAAGCCAGTCAATATTTAAATCACCCAGAAAATATACCTCTCTGTTGATATCACATACATTATCAAGCATTTCACACATATTATCCAGACACTGACTGTTAGCACTTGGTGGTCTATAGCAGCTTCCCACCAGAATGGGCTTTAGGTGAGGCAGATGAACCTGTAGCCATATTACTTCAACAGTATTTAACATGAGATCCTCTCTAAGCTTGACAGGAATGTGGTTCTGAATATAAACCGCAACACCTCCACCATTGGCATTTCTGTCTCTTTAGGTCAACATTACTAAACACAGTAACAGTATGTTGTCTGTTGTGTAACCACTCAAAGAGGAGGTCAGCAGGTCATTGATCCATTGCTTCACCTCTTTCTTAGTGTAAATCCCAAATAGCACCCTACTCCCTACATAGTGCACTATAAAGTAGTGTGTAGTGTAACTATAGTACTATGTAGGGAGTAAAGTACCATTTGGGACCAACATCTGTTTTCTGTTCCAGGACTTGTGCAATAAAGTATATCCTCTTTAGCTGTTAAAGAGAGCAGACAGACAGACAGACAGACAGACAGACAGACAGACAGACAGACAGACAGACAGACAGACAGACAGACAGACAGACAGACAGACAGACAGACAGACAGACACAGGGTATTGTAGTATTGTCCACTGTGACAGACAGACAGGGTATTGTAGTATTGTCCACTATGACAGACAGACAGACAGGGTATTGTAGTATTGTCCACTGTGACAGACAGACAGACAGACAGGGTATTGTAGTATTGTCCACTGTGACAGACAGACAGACAGGGTATTGTAGTATTGTCCACTGTGACAGACAGACAGGGTATTGTAGTATTGTCCACTGTGACAGACAGACAGGCTATTGTAGTATTGTCCACTGTGACAGACAGACAGGGTATTGTAGTATTGTCCACTGTGACAGACAGACACACGGTACCTTTACCCCAAATCAAATCAAATTGTATTGGTCACATACACATGTTTAGCAGATATTATTGTGAGTGTAGCAAAATGCTTGTGTTTCTAGTTCCGACAATGTAGCAATATCTAACAAGTAATATCTAATATCAAAGTAATATATTTTCTATTTATTTTATTTTTTTCTATTTTTTTTTTCTCTCCTTTTTCTCACCGAATTCGTGTTTTCCAATTGGTAGTTACAGTCTTGTCTCATTGCTGCAACTCCCATACAGACTTGGGAGAGGCGAAGGTCGAGAGCCATGCGTCCCCCGAAACACAACCCAATTGCTTCTTGACACAATGCCCACTTAACCCGGAAGCCAGATGCACCAACGTGTCAGAGGAAACACCGTACATCTGGCGACCGTGTCAGCGTGCACTGCACCCGGCCCGCCCGAAGAGTTGCAAGTGCGCGATGGGACAAGGACATCCCTGCCAGCCAAACCCTCCCCTAACCCGGACGACGTTGGGCCAAATGTGGCCGGCTGCGACAGAGCCTGGACTCAAACCCAGAATCTCTAGTGGCACAGCTAGAACTGCGATGACCACCTTAGACCACTGCGCCACTCGGGAGGCCAACAAGTAATATCTAACAAGTAATATCTAACAATTCCGCAACAAATATCTAACGGAATAAGGAATGGAATAATAATATTTAAATATATGGACGAGCAATGACAGAGCGGCATAGGCTAAGATGCAATAGATAGTATAGAATACAGTATATACATATGAGATGAGTAATGCAAGACATGTAAACATTATTAAAGTTGCATTATTAAAGTGGCCAATGATTTCAAGTCTGTATGTAGGCAGCAGCCTCTCTGTGCTAGTGATGGCTGTTTAACAGTCTGATGGCCTTGAGATAGAAGCTGTTTTTCACTCAGCCTTGATGCACCTGTACTGAGCTCGCTTTCTGGATGGTAGTGGTGTGAACAGGCAGTGGCTCAGGTGGTTATTGTCCTTCCTGTGACATCGGGTGCTGTAGCTGTCGTAGAGGGCAGGTAGTTTGTCCCCGGTGATGCGTTGTGCAGACCTCACTACCCTCTGGAGAGCCTTGTGGTTGTGGTCGGTGCAGTTGCCGTTCCAGGCGGTGATACAGCCCGACAGGATGCTCTCGATTGTGCATCGGTAAAAGTTTGTGAGGGTTTTAGGTGACAAGCCAAATGTCTTCAGCCTCCTGAGGTTGAAGAGGCGCTGTTGCACCTTCTTCACCACGCTGTCTGTGTGGGTGGACCATTTCAAAATGTCAGTGATGTGTACGCAGAGGAACTTAAAACGTTCCACCTTCTCCACTACTGTCCCGTCGATGTGGATAGGGGGGTGCTCCCTCTGCTGTTTCCTGAAGTCCACGATCAGCTGCTTTGTTTTGTTGACGTTGAGTGAGAGATTATTATCTTGACACCACACTCCGAGGGCCCTCACCTCCTCCCTGTAGGCTGTCTTGTCGTTGTTGGTAATCAAGCCTACCACTGTGGTGTCGTCTGCAAACTTGATGATTGAGTTGGAGGCGTGCATGGCCACGCAGTCGTGGGTGAACAGGGAGTACAGGAGGGGACTGAGCACGCACCCTTGTGGGGCCCCAGTGTTGAGCATCAGTGAAGTGGAGATGCTGTTTCCTACCTTCACCACCTGGGGGCGGCCCTTCAGGAAGTTCTTGACCCAATTGCACAGGGCGGGATTGAGACCCAGGGCCTCAAACTTAATGATGAGCTTGGAGGGTACTATGGTGGTGAATGCTGAGCTGTAGTCAATGCACAGAATTCTTAAATAGGTATTCCTCTTGTCCAGATGGGAAAGGATAGTGTGCAGTATGATGGCGATTGCATCGTCTGTGGATCTATTGGGGCGGTAAGCAAATAGAATTGGGTTTAGGGTGTCAGGTAAGATGGAGGTGATATGACCCTTGACTAGTCTCTCAATCTCTTCATGATGACAGAAGTGAGTGCTATGGGGCGACAGTCATTTAGTTCAGTTACCTTTTGGCTTTTTGGGTACAGAAACAATGATGGCCATCATGAAGCATGTTGGGACAGCAAACTGGGATAAGGAGTGATTGATTATGTCCGTAAACACACACCAGCCAGCTGGTCTGCGCGGCTAGGGATGCCGCCTGGGCCGGCAGCCTTGCGAGGGTTAACACGTTTAAATATCTTACTCACGTCGGCCACGGAGAAGAAGTGCCCACAGGCCTTGGTAGCGTTGGTGGCACTGTATTATCCTCAAAGTGGGCAAAGAAGGTGTTTACTTTGTCTGGAAGCAAGACATCGGTATCCGTGACGTGGCTGATTTTCCTTTTGTAGTCCGTGATTGTGTGTAGATCGTCGACGTCTCGTCGACTCCACTTTTGTCGACATTTGAATGGTTTTATTTCTATTAACCTTTAAGTAAGAACAAATTCTTATTTACGAAACTCGGATGACGCCAATTGTGCAATTGGTGTTATTCTCTGAGGCCGGAACATATCCCAGTCCCTGTGATCAAAACAATCTTGAAACGTGGATTCCGATTGGTCAGACCGGCATTAAATAGTCCTTAGCACGGGTACTTCCTGTTTAAGTTTCTGCCTAATAGGAAGGGAGGAGCAAAATGGAGATGTGGTCAGATTTGACGAAAGGATGGCGGGGGAGGGCCCTGTAAGCACCGCGAAAGTTAGAGTAGCAATGATCCAGTGTTTTTCCAGCGCGAGTGCTACAGTCGATATGCTGATAGAATTTAGGTAGCCTTGTTCTCAAATCTTCCTTGTTAAAATCCCCAGCTACAATAAATGCAGCCTCAGGATATATGGTTTCCAGTTTGCATAAAGTCCATTGAAGATCCTTGAGGGCCGTCGTGGTGTCGGCTTGAGGGGGGACACGGCTCTGACAATAACCAAAGATAATTCTCTTGGGAGATAATATGGTCGCCATTTGATTGTGAGGAATTCTAGGTCAGGTGAACAAAAAGACTTGAGTTCCTGTTGTTATGATTACACCATGAGTCGTTAATCATTAAACATACAGCCCCGCCCTTCTTCTTCCCAGAGACGTTTTGTCACGACTTCAACCGAGGCAGGCTCTCCTTCCCGTTCGGGCGGGGCTCGGCGGTCGTCGTCACCGGCCTACTAGCTGCCACTGACTCTTTTTCCTCCCCCTCCTTATGTGTTAATTTGTATCACCTGTGTTGAGGTGATTTATAATTAGTGGGGCTTTATTAGTCAGCCAGCCCGTACGCTTCTTTGTGCGGGATTGTTCATTTGTAGCTTTGGATTTCGGGAGTGGTTTAGGTATTGTGGACTGGGTTTGTCTCCCGTGTTTTTGGACAGTTGTTTATGACACCCAGTAAGTCCGTGTTGGACATTTTGTTTGCCAGTTGGGCATTAAAGAATCAACGTATTGAAGCTCTGCTGTTCCTGCGTCTGACTTCACACCCCCCGACACCCAGGGCGTTACACGTTTATTCCTGTCGGCGCGATGCACTGAGAATCCAGATGGCGACTCCGACAGCATATCCCGAGAGAGCCACGTTTACGTAAAACAGAGTATGTTACAATCCCTGATGTCTCTCTGGAAAGCAACCCTCGCCCTGACTTCATCACCCTTGTTATCTAGGGACTGGACATTAGCGAGTAATATACTCGGGAGCGGTGGGTGGTGTGCGCGCCTCCGAAGTCTGACCAGAAGACCGGTCTGTCTTCCTCTTCTCCGGCAGCGTTGTTTTGGATCGGCCTCTGGAGTCAGTTCAATTGCCCTGAGTGGTGCGGACAAAGGATCCGCTTCGGGAAAATCGTATTCCTGGTCGTAGTGCTGGTTGTGCTGGTAAGTTGACGTCTCTCTGATATCCAATAGTTCTTCCCGGCTGTACGTAATAAAACTTGAGATTTTCTGGGCTAACAATGTAGGAAATAATACATAATTTTTTTTTTTTAAACTGCAAGTTTCCTAAGGACTAGAAGCAAGGCAGCCCTCTCTGTCAGCTCCATCCTGAGCGATATGGTGTGTATGTACTGAGCTGCTTTACTAAACCTGCTAATGGTTTTATTACAGTTGTATTGACTGATGCTGTCTTACTGGTGCAGAGAAAGGCATCCTTAGTGCTGATGGTTTTGCTGCATTGGTGGCAGGAGGAGGATTGTGTCTGGGAGGAGACCATGCTGAAGTGATGTCCGTTCTGCGTACATCTCTCTCTGGCCTTCGCCTCTCTCCTCTCGTCTTTGTCTCGACTTTTCTCTCCATCCTTTTCCTGCAGGTGGAAGAACGGGGATTACAGAATGAGGTCAGACAGGACAGCTACCCTCTCTCTCCGTTCCTCCTTTCCCTGCCTAGAAACAGAATGAGGTCAGACAGTACAGCTACCCTCTCTCTCTCCGTTCCTCCTTTCCCTCCCTAGAAACATAATGAGGTCAGACAGTACAGCTACCCTCTCTCTCTCCGTTCCTCCTTTCCCTGCCTAGAAACAGAATGAGGTCAGACAGTACAGCTACCCTCTCTCTCTCCGTTCCTCCTTTCCCTGCCTAGAAACAGAATGAGGTCAGACAGTACAGCTACCCTCTCTCTCCGTTCCTCCTTTCCCTGCCTAGAAACAGAAAGAGGTCAGACGGTACATCTACCCTCTCTCTCCGTTCCTCCTTTCAATTTACTGCAGTTTATCCGACAACGTCTTAAGCCTGACAGCAATGACATGGTGGTGACCTGCTTCGGTCTATACCGTGTTGCTGCTAGGTTAATGACATGGTGGTGACCTGCTTCAGTCTATACAGTGTTGCTGCTAGGTTAATGACATGGTGGTGACCTGCTTCAGTCTATACGGTGTTGCTGCTAGGTTAATGACATGGTGGTGACCTGCTTCAGTCTATACGGTGTTGCTGCTAGGTTAATGACATGGTGGTGACCTGCTTCAGTCTATACGGTGTTGCTGCTAGGTTAATGACATGGTGGTGACCTGCTTCAGTCTATACGGTGTTGCTGCTAGGTTAATGACATGGTGGTGACCTGCTTCAGTCTATACCGTGTTGCTGCTAGGTTAATGACATGGTGGTGACCTGCTTCAGTCTATACCGTGTTGCTGCTAGGTTAATGACATGGTGGTGACCTGCTTCAGTCTACACAGTGTTGCTGCTAGGTTAATGACATGGTGGTGACCTGCTTCAGTCTATACCGTGTTGCTGCTAGGTTAATGACATGGTGGTGACCTGCTTCAGTCTACACAGTGTTGCTGCTAGGTTAATGACATGGTGGTGACCTGCTTCAGTCTATACAGTGTTGCTGCTAAGTTAATGACATGGTGGTGACCTGCTTCAGTCTATACAGTGTTGCTGCTAGGTTAATGACATGGTGGTGACCTGCTTCAGTCTATACAGTGTTGCTGCTAGGTTAATGACATGGTGGTGACCTGCTTCAGTCTATACCGTGTTGCTGCTAGGTTAATGACATGGTGGTGACCTGCTTCAGTCTATACGGTGTTGCTGCTAGGTTAATGACATGGTGGTGACCTGCTTCAGTCTCTACAGTGTTGCTGCTAGGTTAATGACATGGTGGTGACCTGCTTCAGTCTATACAGTGTTGCTGCTAGGTTAATGACATGGTGGTGACCTGCTTCAGTCTATACGGTGTTGCTACTAGGTTAATGACATGGTGGTGACCTGCTTCAGTCTATACCGTGTTGCTGCTAGGTTAATGACATGGTGGTGACCTGCTTCAGTCTATACCGTGTTGCTGCTAGGTTAATGACATGGTGGTGACCTGCTTCAGTCTATACAGTGTTGTTGCTAGGTTAATGACATGGTGGTGACCTGCTTCAGTCTATACAGTGTTGCTGCTAGGTTAATGACATGGTGGTGACCTGCTTCAGTCTATACCATGTTGTTGCTAGGTTAATGACATGGTGGTGACCTGCTTCAGTCTATACGGTGTTGCTGCTAGGTTAATGACATGGTGGTGACCTGCTTCAGTCTATACAGTGTTGCTGCTAGGTTAATGACATGGTGGTGACCTGCTTCAGTGTTGCTGCTAGGTTAATGACATGGTGGTGACCTGCTTCAGTCTCTACAGTGTTGCTGCTAGGTTAATGACATGGTGGTGACCTGCTTCAGTCTATACCGTGTTGTTGCTAGGTTAATGACATGGTGGTGACCTGCTTCAGTCTATACTGTGTTGCTGCTAGGTTAATGACATGGTGGTGACCTGCTTCAGTCTCTACAGTGTTGCTGCTAGGTTAATGACATGGTGGTGACCTGCTTCAGTCTATACAGTGTTGCTGCTAGGTTAATGACATGGTGGTGACCTGCTTCAGTCTATACAGTGTTGCTGCTAGGTTAATGACATGGTGGTGACCTGCTTCAGTCTATACAGTGTTGCTGCTAGGTTAATGACATGGTGGTGACCTGCTTCAGTGTTGCTGCTAGGTTAATGACATGGTGGTGACCTGCTTCAGTCTCTACAGTGTTGCTGCTAGGTTAATGACATGGTGGTGACCTGCTTCAGTCTATACAGTGTTGCTACTAGGTTAATGACATGGTGGTGACCTGCTTCAGTCTATACAGTGTTGCTGCTAGGTTAATGACATGGTGGTGACCTGCTTCAGTCTACACAGTGTTGCTGCTAGTTTAAAGACATATTGGTGACCTGCTTCGGTCTATACAGTGTTGCTGCTAGGTTAAAGACATATTGGTGACCTGCTTCAGTCTATACAGTGTTGCTGTTAGGTTAATGACATGGTGGTGACCTGCTTCAATCTGTACAGTGTTGCTGCTAAGCTTGGCCTGTTTCTCTGTCATTGTGCCAATTAAGACCAATTAATGTTTGAATTGTTACTTTTGTCACTGATTGAATGAAACTAAGCAACATTTATCAATAACAAACAACTTGCATAATTAGGTCTGGTTGTCACATTAACAAAGCAGAACCTTAAATTGTGATTAGTTGACTTGAGTGTGTTACTCTCACTACTGTATACAGAGATGAATGCTGTATGGTTACTAGTCCTTATATAGGCCCCAGATGACCTCTACTGACCAGGAGCTGTATGGTTACTAGTCCTTATATAGACCCCAGATGACCTCTACTGACCAGGAGCTGTATGGTTACTAGTCCTTATATAGACCACAGATGACCTCTACTGACCAGGAGCTGTATGGTTACTAGTCCTTATATAGACCCCAGATGACCTCTACTGACCAGGAGCTGTATGGGTACTAGTCCTTATATAGACCCCAGATGACCTCTACTGACCAGGAGCTGTATGGTTACTAGTCCTTATATAGACCCCAGATGACCTCTACTGACCAGGAGCTGTATGGTTACTAGTCCTTATATAGACCCCAGATGACCTCTACTGACCAGGAGCTGTATGGTTACTAGTCCTTATATAGACCCCAGATGACCTCTACTGACCAGGAGCTGTATGGTTACTAGTCCTTATATAGACCCCAGATGACCTCTACTGACCAGGAGCTGTATGGTTACTAGTCCTTATATAGACCCCAGATGACCTCTACTGACCAGGAGCTGTATGGTTACTAGACCTTATATAGACCCCAGATGACCTCTACTGACCAGGAGCTGTATGGTTACTAGTCCTTATATAGACCACAGATGACCTCTACTGACCAGGAGCTGTATGGTTACTAGTCCTTATATAGACCCCAGATGACCTCTACTGACCAGGAGCTGTATGGTTACTAGTCCTTATATAGACCCCAGATGACCTCTACTGACCAGGAGCTGTATGGTTACTAGTCCTTATATAGACCACAGATGACCTCTACTGACCAGGAGCTGTATGGTTACTAGTCCTTATATAGACCCCAGATGACCTCTACTGACCAGGAGCTGTATGGTTACTAGTCCTTATATAGACCCCAGATGACCTCTACTGACCAGGAGCTGTATGGTTACTAGTCCTTATATAGACCCCAGATGACCTCTACTGACCAGGAGCTGTATGGTTACTAGTCCTTATATAGACCACAGATGACCTCTACTGACCAGGAGCTGTATGGTTACTAGTCCTTATATAGACCCCAGATGACCTCTACTGACCAGGAGCTGTATGGGTACTAGTCCTTATATAGACCCCAGATGACCTCTACTGACCAGGAGCTGTATGGTTACTAGTCCTTATATAGACCCCAGATGACCTCTACTGACCAGGAGCTGTATGGTTACTAGTCCTTATATAGACCCCAGATGACCTCTACTGACCAGGAGCTGTATGGTTACTAGTCCTTATATAGACCCCAGATGACCTCTACTGACCAGGAGCTGTATGGTTACTAGTCCTTATATAGACCCCAGATGACCTCTACTGACCAGGAGCTGTATGGTTACTAGTCCTTATATAGACCCCAGATGACCTCTACTGACCAGGAGCTGTATGGTTACTAGACCTTATATAGACCCCAGATGACCTCTACTGACCAGGAGCTGTATGGTTACTAGTCCTTATATAGACCACAGATGACCTCTACTGACCAGGAGCTGTATGGTTACTAGTCCTTATATAGACCCCAGATGACCTCTACTGACCAGGAGCTGTATGGTTACTAGTCCTTATATAGACCCCAGATGACCTCTACTGACCAGGAGCTGTATGGTTACTAGTCCTTATATAGACCACAGATGACCTCTACTGACCAGGAGCTGTATGGTTACTAGTCCTTATATAGACCCCAGATGACCTCTACTGACCAGGAGCTGTATGGTTACTAGTCCTTATATAGACCCCAGATGACCTCTACTGACCAGGAGCTGTATGGTTACTAGTCCTTATATAGACCCCAGATGACCTCTACTGACCAGGAGCTGTATGGTTACTAGTCCTTATATAGACCCCAGATGACCTCTACTGACCAGGAGCTGTATGGTTACTAGTCCTTATATAGACCACAGATGACCTCTACTGACCAGGAGCTGTATGGTTACTAGTCCTTATATAGACCCCAGATGACCTCTACTGACCAGGAGCTGTATGGTTACTAGTCCTTATATAGACCCCAGATGACCTCTACTGACCAGGAGCTGTATGGTTACTAGTCCTTATATAGACCACAGATGACCTCTACTGACCAGGAGCTGTATGGTTACTAGTCCTTATATAGACCACAGATGACCTCTACTGACCAGGAGCTGTATGGTTACTAGTCCTTATATAGACCCCAGATGACCTCTACTGACCAGGAGCTGTATGGGTACTAGTCCTTATATAGACCCCAGATGACCTCTACTGACCAGGAGCTGTATGGTTACTAGTCCTTATATAGACCCCAGATGACCTCTACTGACCAGGAGCTGTATGGTTACTAGTCCTTATATAGACCCCAGATGACCTCTACTGACCAGGAGCTGTATGGTTACTAGTCCTTATATAGACCCCAGATGACCTCTACTGACCAGGAGCTGTATGGTTACTAGTCCTTATATAGACCCCAGATGACCTCTACTGACCAGGAGCTGTATGGTTACTAGTCCTTATATAGACCCCAGATGACCTCTACTGACCAGGAGCTGTATGGTTACTAGACCTTATATAGACCCCAGATGACCTCTACTGACCAGGAGCTGTATGGTTACTAGTCCTTATATAGACCACAGATGACCTCTACTGACCAGGAGCTGTATGGTTACTAGTCCTTATATAGACCCCAGATGACCTCTACTGACCAGGAGCTGTATGGTTACTAGTCCTTATATAGACCCCAGATGACCTCTACTGACCAGGAGCTGTATGGTTACTAGTCCTTATATAGACCACAGATGACCTCTACTGACCAGGAGCTGTATGGTTACTAGTCCTTATATAGACCCCAGATGACCTCTACTGACCAGGAGCTGTATGGTTACTAGTCCTTATATAGACCCCAGATGACCTCTACTGACCAGGAGCTGTATGGTTACTAGTCCTTATATAGACCACAGATGACCTCTACTGACCAGGAGCTGTATGGTTACTAGTCCTTATATAGACCACAGATGACCTCTACTGACCAGGAGCTGTATGGTTACTAGTCCTTATATAGACCACAGATGACCTCTACTGACCAGGAGCTGTATGGTTACTAGTCCTTATATAGACCCCAGATGACCTCTACTGACCAGGAGCTGTATGGTTACTAGTCCTTATATAGACCACAGATGACCTCTACTGACCAGGAGCTGTATGGTTACTAGTCCTTATATAGACCCCAGATTACCTCTGCTGACCAGGAGCTGTATGGTTACTAGTCCTTATATAGACTACAGATGACCTCTACTGACCAGGAGCTGTATGGTTACTAGTCCTTATATAGACCACAGATGACCTCTACTGACCAGGAGCTGTATGGTTACTAGTCCTTATATAGACCCCAGATGACCTCTACTGACCAGGAGCTGTATGGTTACTAGTCCTTATATAGACCCCAGATGACCTCTACTGACCAGGAGCTGTATGGTTACTAGTCCTTATATAGACCACAGATGACCTCTACTGACCAGGAGCTGTATGGTTACTAGTCCTTATATAGACCACAGATGACCTCTACTGACCAGGAGCTGTGTGGTTACTAGTCCTTATATAGACCCCAGATGACCTCTACTGACCAGGAGCTGTATGGTTACTAGTCCTTATATAGACCACAGATGACCTCTACTGACCAGGAGCTGTGTGGTTACTAGTCCTTATATAGACCCCAGATGACCTCTACTGACCAGGAGCTGTGTGGTTACTAGTCCTAATATAGACCACAGATGACCTCTACTGACCAGGAGCTGTATGGTTACTAGTCCTTATATAGACCACAGATGACCTCTACTGACCAGGAGCTGTGTGGTTACTAGTCCTTATATAGACCCCAGATGACCTCTACTGACCAGGAGCTGTGTGGTTACTAGTCCTTATATAGACCACAGATGACCTCTACTGACCAGGAGCTGTGTGGTTACTAGTCCTTATATAGACCCCAGATGACCTCTACTGACCAGGAGCTGTGTGGTTACTAGTCCTTATATAGACCCCAGATGACCTCTACTGACCAGGAGCTGTGTGGTTACTAGTCCTTATATAGACCACAGATGACCTCTACTGACCAGGAGCTGTATGGTTACTAGTCCTTATATAGACCCCAGATGACCTCTACTGACCAGGAGCTGTATGGTTACTAGTCCTTATATAGACCACAGATGACCTCTACTGACCAGGAACTGTATGGTTACTAGTCCTTATATAGACCCCAGGTGACCTCTACTGACCAGGAGCTGTGTGGTTACTAGTCCTTATATAGACCCCAGGTGACCTCTACTGACCAGGAGCTGTATGGTTACTAGTCCTTATATAGACCACAGATGACTTCTACTGACCAGGAGCTGTATGGTTACTAGTCCTTATATAGACCCCAGATGACCTCTACTGACCAGGAGCTGTGTGGTTACTAGTCCTTATATAGACCCCAGATGACCTCTACTGACCAGGAGCTGTATGGTTACTAGTCCTTATATAGACCCCAGATGACCTCTACTGACCAGGAGCTGTATGGTTACTAGTCCTTATATAGACCCCAGATGACCTCTACTGACCAGGGGCTGTATGGTTACTAGTCCTTATATAGACCCCAGATGACCTCTACTGACCAGGAGCTGTATGGTTACTAGTCCTTATATAGACCCCAGATGACCTCTACTGACCAGGAGCTGTATGGTTACTAGTCCTTATATAGACCCCAGATGACCTCTACTGACCAGGAGCTGTATGGTTACTAGTCCTTATATAGACCACAGATGACCTCTACTGACCAGGAGCTGTATGGTTACTAGTCCTTATATAGACCACAGATGACCTCTACTGACCCGGAGCTGTATGGTTACTAGTCCTTATATAGACCCCAGATGACCTCTACTGACCCGGAGCTGTATGGTTACTAGTCCTTATATAGACCCCAGATGAACTCTACTGACCTGGAGCTGTATGGTTACTAGTCCTTATATAGACCACAGATGACCTCTACTGACCAGGAGCTGTATGGTTACTAGTCCTTATATAGACCCCAGATGACCTCTACTGACCAGGAGCTGTGTGGTTACTAGTCCTTATATAGACCACAGATGACCTCTACTGACCAGGAGCTGTATGGTTACTAGTCCTTATATAGACCCCAGATGACCTCTACTGACCAGGAGCTGTATGGTTACTAGTCCTTATATAGACCACAGATGACCTCTACTGACCAGGAGCTGTATGGTTACTAGTCCTTATATAGACCCCAGATGACCTCTACTGACCAGGAGCTGTATGGTTACTAGTCCTTATATAGACCACAGATGACCTCTACTGACCAGGAGCTGTATGGTTACTAGTCCTTATATAGACCCCAGATGACCTCTACTGACCAGGAGCTGTATGGTTACTAGTCCTTATATAGACCACAGATGACCTCTACTGACCAGGAGCTGTATGGTTACTAGTCCTTATATAGACCCCAGATGACCTCTACTGACCAGGAGCTGTGTGGTTACTAGTCCTTATATAGACCACAGATGACCTCTACTGACCAGGAGCTGTATGGTTACTAGTCCTTATATAGACCCCATGTGACCTCTACTGACCAGGAGCTGTATGGTTACTAGTCCTTATATAGACCACAGATGACCTCTACTGACCAGGAGCTGTATGGTTACTAGTCCTTATATAGACCACAGATGACCTCTACTGACCAGGAGCTGTATGGTTACTAGTCCTTATATAGACCACAGATGACCTCTACTGACCAGGAGCTGTATGGTTACTAGTCCTTATATAGACCACAGATGACCTCTACTGACCAGGAGCTGTATGGTTACTAGTCCTTATATAGACCACAGATGACCTCTACTGACCAGGAGCTGTATGGTTACTAGTCCTTATATAGACCACAGATGACCTCTACTGACCAGGAGCTGTATGGTTACTAGTCCTTATATAGACCCCAGATGACCTCTACTGACCAGGAGCTGTATGGTTACTAGTCCTTATATAGACCCCAGATGACCTCTACTGACCAGGAGCTGTATGGTTACTAGTCCTTATATAGACCCCAGATGACCTCTACTGACCAGGAGCTGTATGGTTACTAGTCCTTATATAGACCACAGATGACCTCTACTGACCAGGAGCTGTATGGTTACTAGTCCTTATATAGACCACAGATGACCTCTACTGACCAGGAGCTGTATGGTTACTAGTCCTTATATAGACCCCAGATGACCTCTACTGACCAGGAGCTGTATGGTTACTAGTCCTTATATAGACCCCAGATGACCTCTACTGACCAGGAGCTGTATGGTTACTAGTCCTTATATAGACCACAGATGACCTCTACTGACCAGGAGCTGTATGGTTACTAGTCCTTATATAGACCACAGATGACCTCTACTGACCAGGAGCTGTATGGTTACTAGTCCTTATATAGACCACAGATGACCTCTACTGACCAGGAGCTGTATGGTTACTAGTCCTTATATAGACCCCAGATGACCTCTACTGACCAGGAGCTGTATGGTTTCTAGTCCTTATATAGACCACAGATGACCTCTACTGACCAGGAGCTGTATGGTTACTAGTCCTTATATAGACCCCAGATGACCTCTGCTGACCAGGAGCTGTATGGTTACTAGTCCTTATATAGACTACAGATGACCTCTACTGACCAGGAGCTGTATGGTTACTAGTCCTTATATAGACCACAGATGACCTCTACTGACCAGGAGCTGTATGGTTACTAGTCCTTATATAGACCCCAGATGACCTCTACTGACCAGGAGCTGTATGGTTACTAGTCCTTATATAGACCCCAGATGACCTCTACTGACCAGGAGCTGTATGGTTACTAGTCCTTATATAGACCCCAGATGACCTCTACTGACCAGGAGCTGTATGGTTACTAGTCCTTATATAGACCCCAGATGACCTCTACTGACCAGGAGCTGTATGGTTACTAGTCCTTATATAGACCCCAGATGACCTCTACTGACCAGGAGCTGTATGGTTACTAGTCCTTATATAGACCACAGATGACCTCTACTGACCAGGAACTGTATGGTTACTAGTCCTTATATAGACCCCAGATGACCTCTACTGACCAGGAGCTGTATGGTTACTAGTCCTTATATAGACCACAGATGACCTCTACTGACCAGGAGCTGTATGGTTACTAGTCCTTATATAGACCACAGATGACCTCTACTGACCAGGAGCTGTATGGTTACTAGTCCTTATATAGACCCCAGATGACCTCTACTGACCAGGAGCTGTGTGGTTACTAGTCCTTATATAGACCCCAGATGACCTCTACTGACCAGGAGCTGTGTGGTTACTAGTCCTTATATAGACCACAGATGACCTCTACTGACCAGGAGCTGTATGGTTACTAGTCCTTATATAGACCACAGATGACCTCTACTGACCAGGAGCTGTGTGGTTACTAGTCCTTATATAGACCCCAGATGACCTCTACTGACCAGGAGCTGTGTGGTTACTAGTCCTTATATAGACCCCAGATGACCTCTACTGACCAGGAGCTGTGTGGTTACTAGTCCTTATATAGACCACAGATGACCTCTACTGACCAGGAGCTGTATGGTTACTAGTCCTTATATAGACCCCAGATGACCTCTACTGACCAGGGGCTGTATGGTTACTAGTCCTTATATAGACCCCAGATGACCTCTACTGACCAGGAGCTGTATGGTTACTAGTCCTTATATAGACCCCAGATGACCTCTACTGACCAGGAGCTGTATGGTTACTAGTCCTTATATAGACCCCAGATGACCTCTACTGACCAGGAGCTGTATGGTTACTAGTCCTTATATAGACCACAGATGACCTCTACTGACCAGGAGCTGTATGGTTACTAGTCCTTATATAGACCCCAGATGACCTCTACTGACCAGGAGCTGTATGGTTACTAGTCCTTATATAGACCCCAGATGACCTCTACTGACCAGGAGCTGTATGGTTACTAGTCCTTATATAGACCACAGATGACCTCTACTGACCAGGAGCTGTATGGTTACTAGTCCTTATATAGACCACAGATGACCTCTACTGACCCGGAGCTGTATGGTTACTAGTCCTTATATAGACCACAGATGACCTCTACTGACCAGGAGCTGTATGGTTACTAGTCCTTATATAGACCACAGATGACCTCTACTGACCAGGAGCTGTATGGTTACTAGTCCTTATATAGACCCCAGATGACCTCTACTGACCAGGAGCTGTATGGTTACTAGTCCTTATATAGACCCCAGATGAACTCTACTGACCAGGAGCTGTATGGTTACTAGTCCTTATATAGACCACAGATGACCTCTACTGACCAGGAGCTGTATGGTTACTAGTCCTTATATAGACCACAGATGACCTCTACTGACCAGGAGCTGTATGGTTACTAGTCCTTATATAGACCACAGATGACCTCTACTGACCAGGAGCTGTATGGTTACTAGTCCTTATATAGACCACAGATGACCTCTACTGACCAGGAGCTGTATGGTTACTAGTCCTTATATAGACCACAGATGACCTCTACTGACCAGGAGCTGTATGGTTACTAGTCCTTATATAGACCACAGATGACCTCTACTGACCAGGAGCTGTATGGTTACTAGTCCTTATATAGACCCCAGATGACCTCTACTGACCAGGAGCTGTATGGTTACTAGTCCTTATATAGACCACAGATGACCTCTACTGACCAGGAGCTGTATGGTTACTAGTCCTTATATAGACCCCAGATGACCTCTACTGACCAGGAGCTGTATGGTTACTAGTCCTTATATAAACCCCAGATGACCTCTACTGACCAGGAGCTGTGTGGTTACTAGTCCTTATATAGACCACAGATGACCTCTACTGACCAGGAGCTGTATGGTTACTAGTCCTTATATAGACCCCATGATGACCTCTACTGACCAGGAGCTGTATGGTTACTAGTCCTTATATAGACCACAGATGACCTCTACTGACCAGGAGCTGTATGGTTACTAGTCCTTATATAGACCACAGATGACCTCTACTGACCAGGAGCTGTATGGTTACTAGTCCTTATATAGACCACAGATGACCTCTACTGACCAGGAGCTGTATGGTTACTAGTCCTTATATAGACCACAGATGACCTCTACTGACCAGGAGCTGTATGGTTACTAGTCCTTATATAGACCACAGATGACCTCTACTGACCAGGAGCTGTATGGTTACTAGTCCTTATATAGACCCCAGATGACCTCTACTGACCAGGAGCTGTATGGTTACTAGTCCTTATATAGACCACAGATGACCTCTACTGACCAGGAGCTGTATGGTTACTAGTCCTTATATAGACCACAGATGACCTCTACTGACCAGGAGCTGTATGGTTACTAGTCCTTATATAGACCACAGATGACCTCTACTGACCAGGAGCTGTATGGTTACTAGTCCTTATATAGACCACAGATGACCTCTACTGACCAGGAGCTGTATGGTTACTAGTCCTTATATAGACCCCAGATGACCTCTACTGACCAGGAGCTGTATGGTTACTAGTCCTTATATAGACCCCAGATGACCTCTACTGACCAGGAGCTGTATGGTTACTAGTCCTTATATAGACCCCAGATGACCTCTACTGACCAGGAGCTGTATCGTCACTAGTCCTTATATAGACCCCAGATGACCTCTACTGACCAGGAGCTGTATGGTTACTAGTCCTTATATAGACCACAGTTGACCTCTACTGACCAGGAGCTGTATGGTTACTAGTCCTTATATAGACCACAGATGACCTCTACTGACCAGGAGCTGTATGGTTACTAGTCCTTATATAGACCCCAGATGACCTCTACTGACCAGGAGCTGTATGGTTACTAGTCCTTATATAGACCAAAAATGACCTCTACTGACCAGGAGCTGTATGGTTACTAGTCCTTATATAGACCCCAGATGACCTCTACTGACCAGGAGCTGTATGGTTACTAGTCCTTATATAGACCACAGATGACCTCTACTGACCAGGAGCTGTATGGTTACTAGTCCTTATATAGACCACAGATGACCTCTACTGACCAGGAGCTGTATGGTTACTAGTCCTGATATAGACCACAGATGACCTCTACTGACCAGGAGCTGTATGGTTACTAGTCCTTATATAGACCCCAGATTACCTCTGCTGACCAGGAGCTGTATGGTTACTAGTCCTTATATAGACTACAGATGACCTCTACTGACCAGGAGCTGTATGGTTACTAGTCCTTATATAGACCACAGATGACCTCTACTGACCAGGAGCTGTATGGTTACTAGTCCTTATATAGACCCCAGAAGACCTCTACTGACCAGGAGCTGTATGGTTACTAGTCCTTATATAGACCCCAGATGACCTCTACTGACCAGGAGCTGTATGGTTACTAGTCCTTATATAGACCCCAGATGACCTCTACTGACCAGGAGCTGTATGGTTACTAGTCCTTATATAGACCCCAGATGACCTCTACTGACCAGGAGCTGTATGGTTACTAGTCCTTATATAGACCCCAGATGACCTCTACTGACCAGGAGCTGTATGGTTACTAGTCCTTATATAGACCCCAGATGACCTCTACTGACCAGGAACTGTATGGTTACTAGTCCTTATATAGACCCCAGATGACCTCTACTGACCAGGAGCTGTATGGTTACTAGTCCTTATATAGACCCCAGATGACCTCTACTGACCAGGAGTTGTATGGTTACTAGTCCTTATATAGACCCCAGATGACCTCTACTGACCAGGAGCTGTATGGTTACTAGTCCTTATATAGACCACAGATGACCTCTACTGACCAGGAGCTGTATGGTTACTAGTCCTTATATAGACCACAGATGACCTCTACTGACCAGGAACTGTATGGTTACTAGTCCTTATATAGACCCCAGATGACCTCTACTGACCAGGAACTGTATGGTTACTAGTCCTTATATAGACCCCAGATGACCTCTACTGACCAGGAGCTGTATGGTTACTAGTCCTTATATAGACCCCAGATGACCTCTACTGACCAGGAACTGTATGGTTACTAGTCCTTATATAGACCCCAGATGACCTCTACTGACCAGGAGCTGTATGGTTACTAGTCCTTATATAGACCACAGATGACCTCTACTGACCAGGAGCTGTGTGGTTACTAGTCCTTATATAGACCACAGATGACCTCTACTGACCAGGAGCTGTATGGTTACTAGTCCTTATATAGACCACAGATGACCACTACTGACCAGGAGATGTGTGGTTACTAGTCCTTATATAGACCACAGATGACCTCTACTGACCAGGAGCTGTATGGTTACTAGTCCTTATATAGACCACAGATGACCTCTACTGACCAGGAGCTGTATGGTTACTAGTCCTTATATAGACCACAGATGACCTCTACTGACCAGGAGCTGTATGGTTACTAGTCCTTATATAGACCCCAGATGACCTCTACTGACCAGGAGCTGTATGGTTACTAGTCCTTATATAGACCACAGATGACCTCTACTGACCAGGAGCTGTATGGTTACTAGTCCTTATATAGACCACAGATGACCTCTACTGACCAGGAGCCGTATGGTTACTAGTCCTTATATAGACCACAGATGACCTCTACTGACCAGGAGCTGTGTGGTTACTAGTCCTTATATAGACCCCAGATGACCTCTACTGACCAGGAGCTGTGTGGTTACTAGTCCTTATATAGACCCCAGATGACCTCTACTGACCAGGAGCTGTATGGTTACTAGTCCTTATATAGACCCCAGATGACCTCTACTGACCAGGAGCTGTATGGTTACTAGTCCTTATATAGACCCCAGATGACCTCTACTGACCAGGAGCTGTATGGTTACTAGTCCTTATATAGACCCCAGATGACCTCTACTGACCAGGAGCTGTATGGTTACTAGTCCTTATATAGACCACAGATGACCTCTACTGACCAGGAGCTGTATGGTTACTAGTCCTTATATAGACCCCAGATGACCTCTGCTGACCAGGAGCTGTATGGTTACTAGTCCTTATATAGACTACAGATGACCTCTACTGACCAGGAGCTGTATGGTTACTAGTCCTTATATAGACCCCAGATGACCTCTACTGACCAGGAGCTGTATGGTTACTAGTCCTTATATAGACCCCAGATGACCTCTACTGACCAGGAGCTGTATGGTTACTAGTCCTTATATAGACCCCAGATGACCTCTACTGACCAGGAGCTGTATGGTTACTAGTCCTTATATAGACCCCAGATGACCTCTACTGACCAGGAGCTGTATGGTTACTAGTCCTTATATAGACCACAGATGACCTCTACTGACCAGGAGCTGTGTGGTTACTAGTCCTTATATAGACCCCAGATGACCTCTACTGACCAGGAGCTGTATGGTTACTAGTCCTTATATAGACCCCAGATGACCTCTACTGACCAGGAGCTGTGTGGTTACTAGTCCTTATATAGACCACAGATGACCTCTACTGACCAGGAGCTGTATGGTTACTAGTCCTTATATAGACCACAGATGACCTCTACTGACCAGGAGCTGTATGGTTACTAGTCCTTATATAGACCACAGATGACCTCTACTGACCAGGAGCTGTATGGTTACTAGTCCTTATATAGACCACAGATGACCTCTACTGACCAGGAGCTGTATGGTTACTAGTCCTTATATAGACCACAGATGACCTCTACTGACCAGGAGCTGTATGGTTACTAGTCCTTATATAGACCCCAGATGACCTCTACTGACCAGGAGCTGTATGGTTACTAGTCCTTATATAGACCCCAGATGACCTCTACTGACCAGGGGCTGTATGGTTACTAGTCCTTATATAGACCACAGATGACCTCTACTGACCAGGAGCTGTATGGTTACTAGTCCTTATATAGACCCCAGATGACCTCTACTGACCAGGAGCTGTATGGTTACTAGTCCTTATATAGACCACAGATGACCTCTACTGACCAGGAGCTGTATGGTTACTAGTCCTTATATAGACCACAGATGACCTCTACTGACCAGGAGCTGTATGGTTACTAGTCCTTATATAGACCACAGATGACCCCTTGGTCGTGCAGCGTTTACTGTCATACGGCCCCCTGCAGAAGTCAGGGCCATTCATACTTCCTGAGTTTTGCGGAATAGCGCAGAGCTGTTGTCAAGGAAGTGAATTTGTGTTTACACAAGACCTCCCGCCCCCACCTACCGTCAACCAATCATGTCAATGTGGAGCCATAAGGAGCCCTCCACGTTGTTACACAATTTGACAGTGTTACATCACACCCTCCCAACCACATGTTGGGATCTAGCCTCCATCGTCTCTTCCCCTTTACGCTCACTTCCTCTTATTTAGATTCAGTTACAAGCAGCGGAAGAGCAAAAAAACTCTCTAATACAGAAGAACAACTTTTGTCAGAAGATCAAGCACAAGCATGTTTAAAACAACGACTTCCTGTAGCCAAAACACCGCACACAATACAAGGGGAATCCTCTGACAAATCTGCTATTTAAACAAACTGAATGAAACTCTGAAGGTTGTCAATGCAGAGGCATTTTGATTTTGCTTAAAACACAAGATCAAAAACAGAGAAACAGCTGAAAACCAGGCTCAATGAACAGGATATATATTACACCGAGTGGAAATGGAGATGCTAGCAGGACCAGAATCACGCTGGTAATTCCTCCCAGACCTACCAAACCCATCTGTATCCTACCTACCCCCGTCTACCTTTAGACACCACTTATTGTGACCCCTGTCCTAACACGTTAGAGTATGTAATGTGTATATTTCCCTGCTGGGCCAACCATCAGATGTTCTACCATTCCAGACATACAGCTGTTTAACAAACTGCCTCAAATACTTCTACAGATTCCATACAGAGTTACAAACCCCAGGTGACTCACATACCCCTGTCCTCCTACTGTATCTACCCCTGTCCTCTACCCCTGTCCTCCTGCTGTACCTACCCCTGTCCTCCTGCTGTACCTACCCCTGTCCTCTACCCCTGTCCTCCTGCTGTACCTACCCCGTCCTCCTGCTGTACCTACCCCTGTACTCCTGCTGTACCTACCCCTGTTCTCCTGCTGTACCTACCCCCGTCCTCCTGCTGTACCTACCCCTGTCCTCCTGCTGTACCTACCCCGTCCTCCTGTTGTACCTACCCCTGTCCTCCTTCTGTACCTACCCCGTCCTCCTGTTGTACCTACCCCTGTCCTCTACCCCTGTCCTCCTGCTGTTCCTACCCGTGTCCTCCTACTGCACCTACCCCTTTTCTCCTGCTGTACCTACCCCGTCCTCCTGCTGTACCTACGCTTGTCCTCCTGCTGTACCTACCCCGTCCTCCTACTGTACCTACCCCATCCTCCTGCTGTACCTACCCCTGTCCTCTAGCTGTACCTACCCCTGTCCTCCTGCTGTACCTACCCCTGTACCTACACCTGTCTTCCTGCTGTACCTAACCCTGTCCTCCTGCTGTACCTACCCCTGTACCTACCCCTGTACTCCTGCTGTACCTACCCCTGTCCTCCTGCTGTACCTACCCCTGTACCTACACCTGTCTTCCTGCTGTACCTACCCCTGTCCTCCTGTTGTACCTACCCCTGTACCTACCCCTGTCCTCCTGTTGTACCTACCCCTGTCCTCCTGTTGTACCTACCCCTGTCCTCCTGCTGTACCTACCCCGTCCTCCTGTTGTACCTACCCCTGTACCTACCCCTGTACCTACCCCTGTACTCCTGCTGTACCTACCCCTGTCCTCCTGCTGTACCTACCCCGTCCTCCTGTTGTACCTACCCCTGTCCTCCTGCTGTACCTACCCCGTCCTCGTACTGTACCTACCCCGTCCTCCTACTGTACCTACCCCGTCCTCATACTGTACCTACCCCATCCTCCTACTGTACCTACCCCTGTCCTCCTGTTGTACCTACCCCTGTCCTCCTGTTGTACCTACCCCTGTACCTACCCCTGTACCTACCCCTGTACTCCTGCTGTACCTACCCCTGTCCTCCTGCTGTACCTACCCCGTCCTCCTGTTGTACCTACCCCTGTCCTCCTGCTGTACCTACCCCGTCCTCCTACTGTACCTACCCTGTCCTCCTACTGTACCTACCCCTGTCTTCCTGCTGTACCTACCCCTGTCCTCCTGTTGTACCTACCCCTGTACCTACCCCTGTCTTCCTGCTGTACCTACCCATGTCCTCCTGCTGTACCTACCCCTGTCCTCCTGCTGTACCTACCCCTGTCCTCCTGTTGTACCTACCCCTGTCCTCCTGCTGTACCTACCCCTGTCCTCTACCCCTGTCCTCCTGCTGTACCTACCCCTGTCCTCCTGTTGTACCTACCCCTGTCCTCCTGCTGTACCTACCCCTGTCCTCTACCCCTGTCCTCCTGCTGTACCTACCCCTTTCCTCCTGTTGTACCTACCCCTGTCCTCCTGCTGTACCTACCCTGTCCTCCTACTGTATCTACCCCTGTCCTCCTGTTGTACCTACCCCTGTCCTCCTGTTGTACTTACCCCTGTACCTACCCCTGTCCTCCTGTTGTACCTACCCCTGTCCTCCTGCTGTACCTACCCCTGTCCTCTACCCCTGTCCTCCTGCTGTACCTACCCCTGTCCTCCTGCTGTACCTACCCCTGTCCTCTAGCTCTGTCCTCTACCCCTGTCCTCCTACTATATCTACCCCTGTCCTCTACCCCTGTCCCCCTGCTGTACCTACTCCTGTCATCCTACTTTATCTACCCCTGTCCTCTACCCCTGTCCTCCTGTTGTACCTACCCCTGTCCTCCTGTTGTACCTACCCCTGTCCTCCTGCTGTACCTACCCCTGTCCTCTACCCCTGTCCTCTACCCCTGTCCTCTACCCCTGTCCTCCTGCTGTACCTACCCCTGTCATCCTACTTTATCTACCCCTGTCCTCTACCCCTGTCCTCTACCCCTGTCCTCTACCCCTGTCCTCCTGCTGTACCTACTCCTGTCATCCTACTTTATCTACCCCTGTCCTCTACCCCTGTCCTCTACCCCTGTCCTCCTGCTGTACCTACCTGTAGTCCTCGCCGACACTTTAACTTCTTGGAGAGGCCTTGGACATCAAAGAACCTTCGATACAACATCTCTGTTACTTTCAGTGACTGTGAGCCCCAGACAGGCTGCTATCTAGCCTTACAATGCTAAACCCATCTAAACCACAGCCTCCAATGACTGAACACCACAGCACTTCACAACACTAATTCCTATCAGAGTAGGGAGAGAGACAGAGAGCACCAGGAAGTGATGCAACAATGTACATAGGGTGACCAGTTCCTATCAGAGTAGGGAGAGAGACAGTGAGCACCAGGAAGTGATGCAACAGTGTACGTTTCTGACTTAACCCCCATCTCCAGTGGTAAGAGACAGGTATTCATAGAATGACATAGAACTCTGGCGGTCTGTCTAGCTGCTGGTCGTGGCTGAGGTCTGTCTAGCTGCCGGTCGTGGCTGAGGTCTGTCTTAGCTGCTGGTCATGGCTGAGGTCTGTCTTAGCTGCTGGTCGTGGCTGAGGTCTGTCTTAGCTGCTGGTCCTGGCTGAGGTCTGTCTTAGCTGCTGGTCGTGGCTGAGGTCTGTCTTAGCTGCTGGTCGTGGCTGAGGTCTGTCTTAGCTGCTGGTTTGTGGCTGTGGTCTGTCTTAGCTGCTGGTCCTGGCTGAGGTCTGTCTTTAAAGCTGCTGGCCCTTTAAAGCAACTGGGCTAGCTGCTGTGGTGACAGAGAGAGAGATCTGGAGTCCATAGAGAGAGTGTCCTCTTCCTGTTCTACTTCTCTACCCGCTCAGCGCTGCTGCTACCGCTACTAATCCTATTCTGTTTCTCTGGTATCTCACATCTCTTCACTCTTCTCTGGCTCTCTGCAACACGACACACCACTCACTGTAACATTAGCACAACGTCATCAACTGAGTCAGATCAAATTAGGGTCAAACGGTGAAACGTGAAAACAGACCTCCTGGTGTAACACCAACGAAGCTCTTAAGAATAATATACCAAAGTGATTAAAAGCCATTTTTATAACAAGGGGTCAATTTATAACCTTCGCTGAAGTTTCCCAGAGTTGAAATGTGTATCTGTGAAAACAGATTGGGGTTCCTCTGAAACACTAATGCGTTCTGAACAGTGAGAATGGTAGGAAGTCAAGTACAGATGTCGTATCTTCATTTGAGCCAGTTTCACACAGCAGCAAAATAATCCTGCAGCAACAGGAAATGTGAATTGTTATGTGGATTATAATTAATGGATTTTTTTTTGTAGGGGTTGATACATTTTTCGTTAGGTAAAATCGAGTCTGAAATGGGAAATTACAAACTTTTTAAACCTACAATTCACACACGACAATTCACAACAGGATGATCAATTTAAGATTTGACATCTGTATTTCAGCAGACTGCAAACAGATTGGGTTAATCCTGAAACATAACCTTGTGATTAAAAGTGATGATGAGATCAATTAGATGATAACGGTCACCCTGGTCTTCTTGTACATCTTGCTCGAGGTAGACTATAATAGTAGTAGTAAACTCAGCAAAAAAAGAAACTTCCCTTTTTCAGGACCCTGTCTTTCAAAGATAATTCAAAAAAGTCTAAATAACTTCACAGCTCTTCATTGTAAACGGTTTAAACACGGTTTCCCATGCTTGTTCAATGAACCATAAACAATTAATGAACATGCACCTGTGGAACGGTCGTTAAGACACTAACAGCTTACAGACGGTAGGCAATTAAGGTCACAGTTATGAAAACTGAGGACACTAAAAGAGGCCTTTCTACTGACTCTGAAAAACACCAAAAGAAAGATGCCCACGGTCCCTGCTCATCTGTGTGAACGTGCCTTAGGCATGCTACAAGGAGGCATGAGGACTGCAGATGTGGCCAGGGCAATAAATTGCAATGTCTGTATTGTGAGATGCCTAAGACAGCGCTACAGGGAGACAGGACGGACAGCTGAGTGTCCTCGCAGTGGCAGACCACGTGTAAAAACACCTGCACAGGATCGGTACATCCGAACATCACACCTGCGGGACAGGTACAGGATGGCAACAACAACTGCCCAGATTACATGCCTGGAACATTTCAATTAAAATCCTGTATAGTAAACATAGGTGTAAAATAGTAAATAATGGCTGCTTCTCAGAAAGTTTGAAATTGTCAAGAGGACTACAACAAGGTTGTCCACTATCGGCATATCTATTTATTATGGCCATTCAAATGTTAGCTATTAAAATCAGATCCAACAATAATATCAATGGATTAGAAATCCAGGGATGAAAAACAAAGGTGTCATTGTAATCTGATTCATGTTTTCTTTTAAATCCACAACTTGGACCCACAGCCTCATAGAGGATCTATATACTTTATCTAACATCTCTGGATTACAACCAAATTATGATCAGTGTATTGAATCAGTAAAAAATACAACTTTAACATTACCGTGTAGTTTACCAATAAAATGGTCTGACGGTGATGTGGATATACTCTGTATACATATCCTGAAATAAATAAATGATCTGACTACAATACATTTTAATAGAAAGTTAGCAAACATAGATAAGATCTGGCTACCATGGAAAGGAAAATACCTGTCTATTTGTGGAAAAATCACCCTGATTAACTCTTTAGTCATATCCCAGTTTACCCTGATTAACTCTTTAGTCATAACCCAGTTTACCTATTTGCTTATGGTCCTGCCTACACATAGCGAACAGTTTTTTAAATTGTTTTAGAAGAAAATATTAAATTTTATTTGGAAAGGCCATAATTAAACTGGCCTATTTATATAATGAATATGAATTCGGAGGGCAGAAATTATTAAATATTAAAGCATTAGACCCTCACTAAAAGCTTCAGTCATACAGAAGTTATACCTAAATCCAAACTAGTTCTCTAGAAAATTAGTAAGAATGTCTCACCCCATGTTAAAGAATGACCTTTTTCCCTCTATTCAGATTACAAATAACTGAAAGTGAGATGTTGTAAAGGAAATAATCCCTCAAATATCGCTATTTTAAACAAGCCTTAGAAAGTTGGATCCAATTTCAATTTAATCCACCAGAAAAGACAGAACAACAAATATTGTGGTTAAACTCAAATATACTAATTGATTAAAAAAACATTCTTTTTTGAAAGAAAGTTTAAAAAAAAGTTAGAATCTTCAAAAATTAGATCCTAAATAGGACATGCAGCAAAATCATATGGACATGTCTGATCGACTGGTGGAGTTATCTCTCGTCTGATCGACTGGTGGAGTTATCTCTCGTCTGCTCTACTGGTGGAGTTATCTCTCGTCTGATCGACTGGTGGAGTTATCTCTCGTCTGCTCTACTGGTGGAGTTAACTCTCGTCTGCTCGACCCCAAATTACAACCTACTAATTGCAGCAGTATCGCAAAAACGGAAGAGGAAAGTGGAAGGGGAAAATGTCGGGAACTTGCCTGCATTAAAGACCATTTTTAAAGACAATTGTGATGAATAAAAAAGTATAACAGTTTTATTTAAGGATCAAAACACTGACAGCTATATGAAATATTAAAGCTAAAAAAATCTAAAATAAAAAGTTATGTAATATTAATGTAGTAGTAACGTAGTAGTAGTAGTTTAGTAGTAATGTCTTAGTAGTCTTTTAGTAGTAGTTTAGTAGTACTGTAGTAGTAGTGTTGTAGTATTAGTAGAAGTAGTAATGTAGTGGTAATGAAGTAGTACTAGTAGTAGTTTAGTAGTAATGTAGTAGTAGTAGTTTAGTAGTAATGTATTAGTAGTCTTTTAGTAGTAGTTTAGTATTACTGTAGTAGTAGTACTGTAGTATTAGTAGAAGTAGTAATGTAGTGGTAATGAAGTAGTACTAGTAGTAGTTTAGCAGTAATGCATTTTGTAATGTAGTAGTAGTAGTTTAGTAGTAATGTATTAGTAGTATTTTAGTAGTACTGTAGTAGTAGTGCTGTAGTATTAGTAGTAGTAGTAATGTAGTGGTAATGAAGTAGTACTGGTAGTAGTTTAGTAGTAGTGTCATAGTAGTGTAGTAGTAGGTGTAGTAATGTAGTAGTGTTAGTAGTAACACAGTAGTAGTTTAGTAGTCTTTTAGTAGTAGTTTAGTAGTAATGTAGTAGTAGTGCTGTAGTATTAGTAGTAGTAGTAATGTAGTGATGTAGTGGTAATGAAGTAGTACTAGTAGTAGTTTAGTAGTAATGTAGTGTAATGTAGTAGTAGGTTAGTAGCAGTTTAGTAGTACTGTAGTAGTAGTGATAAAGTAGCAGTAGTATTAGTAATGCAGTGGTAATGTAGTAATAGCACAGTAGTAGTTTAGTAGTAATGTAGTAGTAGTGTTGTAGTAGTAGAAGTAGAAGCAGTAGTAGGTATGTAGTAGTAGTTTAGTAGCAATGCAGTAGTAGGATTGTAGTAGTAGTGGTAGCAGTAGTAGGTATGTAGTAGCAATGTAGTAGTAGTAGTAGTAGTAGTAATGTAGTAATGTAGCAGTAACATAGTATTAGTTTAGTAGTAGTTATGTAGTAGCAGTTTACTAGTAATGAGTAGTAGTTTAGTAGTAATGTAGTAGTAGTGTTGTCATAGCAGTAGCAGTAGTAGCAGCAGTGGTAGTAATCAGTAGCAGTAGTAGCAGCAGTGGTAGTAATCAGTAGCAGTAGTAGCAGCAGTGGTAGTAATCAGTAGCAGTAGTAGCAGCAGTGGTAGTAATCAGTAGCAGTAGTGTAGTAGTAATATAATAGTTTAGTGGCAGTTTAATAGTAATGTAGTTGTAATGTATTATTGGGGTAGTAGTAATGTAGTAATGTAGTATTGTAGTAGAAGTCCATTAGTGTAGTAGTAATGTAGAAACGTAGTAATGGTGTAGTAATGTAGTATTAGTGTAGTATTAATGCATTATCGGTGTAGTAGTATTGCATTATTAGTGTAGTACCAATGTAGTATTTGTGTAATAGTAATGCATTATTAGTGTAGTACATTTACATTTTAGTCATTTAGGAGACGCTCTTATCCAGAGCGACTTACAGTAGAGTGCATACATTTTTATTACATACTGAGACAAGGATATCCCTACCGGCCAAACCCTCCCTAACCCGGACGACGCTATGCCAATTGTGCGTCGCCCCACGGATCTCCCGGTTGCGGCCGGCTGCGACAGAGCCTGGGCGCGAACCCAGCCCAGCCTGGGCGCGAACCCAGAGACTCTGGTGGCGCAGCTAGCACTGCGATGCAGTGCCCTAGACCACTGCGCCACCCATTACTACTACATTAGTAGTAATGTAGAAATGTAGTAATGTTATAGTAATGTGGTATTAGTTTAGTGGTAATGCATTATGAATGTACTATTGGTGTAGAAGTAATGTAGTAGTGGTAATGTGGTAGTAGTGGTGTAGTAGTTTAGTAATACTCTGGTAGTGTAGTAGTAACGTTGTAGTAGTTTAGTAATAATGTAGTAGTGTAGTAGTAACATTGTAGTAGTTTAGTAATAATGTAGTAGTGTAGTAGTAATGTAGTAGTAGTTTAGTAATAATGCAGTAGTGTAGTAGTAACGTTGTAGTAGTTTAGTAATAATGCAGTAGTGAAGTAGTAACGTTGTAGTAGTTTAGTAATAATGTAGTAGTGTAGTAGTAATGCTGTAGTAGTTTAGTAATAATGCAGTAGTGTAGTAGTAATGCTGTAGTAGTTTAGTAATAATGCAGTAGTGTAGTAGTAATGCTGTAGTAGTTTAGTAATAATGTAGTAGTGTAGTAGTAACGTAGTAGTAGTTTAGTAATAATGTAGTAGTGTAGTAGTAACGTTGTAGTAGTTTAGTAATAATGTAGTAGTGTAGTAGTAATGCTGTAGTAGTTTAGTAATAATGCAGTAGTGTAGTAGTAATGTTGTAGTAGTTTAGTAATAATGCAGTAGTGTAGTAGTAATGTAGTAGTAGTTTAGTAATAATGCAGTAGTGTAGTAGTAATGCTGTAGTAGTTTAGTAATAATGCAGTAGTGTAGTAGTAATGCTGTAGTAGTTTAGTAATAATGCAGTAGTGTAGTAGTAATGTAGTAGTAGTTTAGTAATAATGCAGTAGTAGTAGTAATAATGCAGTAGTGTAGTAGTAGTAGTTTAGTAATAATGCAGTAGTGTAGTAGTAATGCTGTAGTAGTTTAGTAATAATGTAGTAGTGAAGTAGTAATGCTGTAGTAGTTTAGTAATAATGTAGTAGTGAAGTAGTAATAATGTAGTAGTGAAGTAGTAACGTTGTAGTAGTTTAGTAATAATGCAGTAGTGTAGTAGTAACATTGTAGTAGTTTAGTAATAATGCAGTAGTGTAGTAGTAACGCTGTAGTAGTTTAGTAATAATGCAGTAGTGTAGTAGTAATGTTGTAGTAGTGTAGTAGTAATGCAGTAATACTGCAGTAGTGTAGTAGTAATGTTGTAGTAGTGTAGTAGTAATGCAGTAATAATGCAGTAGTGTAGTAGTAATGTTGTAGTAGTGTAGTAGTAATGCAGTGATAATGCAGTAGTGTAGTAATGTAGTAGTAATGCAGTGATAATGCAGTAGTGTAGTAATGTATTAGTAGTGTAGTAGTAATGCAGTAATAATGCAGTAGTGTAGTAGTAATGCATCAGTAGTGTAGTAGTAATGCAGTAATAATGCAGTAGTTTAGTAATGTAGTAGTAATGTATTAGTAGTGTAGTAGTAACGGTGTAGTAGTTTAGTAATAATGTAGTAGTGTAGTAGTAACGGTGTAGTAGTTTAGTAATAATGTAGTAGTGTAGTGGTAATGCAGTAATAATGCAGTAATGTAGTAGTAATGTATTAGTAGTGTAGTAGTAATGTAGTAATAATGCAGTAGTGTAGTAGTGTAGTAGTAATGCAGTAATAATGCAGTAGTGTAGTAGTAATGTATTAGTAGTGTAGTAGTAATGTATTAGTAGTGTAGTAGTAATGTATTAGTAGTGTAGTAGTAATGTATTAGTAGTGTAGTAGTAATGTATTAGTAGTGTAGTAGTAATGTATTAGTAGTGTAGTAGTAATGTATTAGTAGTGCAGTATTAATGCAGTAGTGTAGTAGTAATGTATTAGTAGTGTAGTAGTAATGTATTAGTAGTGTAGTAGTAGTGTATTAGTAGTGTAGTAGTAATGTATTAGTAGTGTAGTAGTAATGTATTAGTAGTGTAGTAGTAATGTATTAGTAGTGTAGTAGTAATGTATTAGTAGTGTAGTAGTAATGTATTAGTAGTGTAGTAGTAATGTATTAGTAGTGTAGTAGTAATGTATTAGTAGTGTAGTAGTAATGTATTAGTAGTGTAGTAGTAATGTATTAGTAGTGTAGTAGTAACGTATTAGTAGTGTAGTAGTAACGTATTAGTAGTGTAGTAGTAACGTATTAGTAGTGTAGTAGTAATGTATTAGTAGTGTAGTAGTAATGTATTAGTAGTGTAGTAGTAATGTATTAGTAGTGTAGTAGTAATGTATTAGTAGTGTAGTAGTAATGTATTAGTAGTATAGTAGTAATGTATTAGTAGTATAGTAGTAATATATTAGTAGTGTAGTAGTAATGTATTAGTAGTGTAGTAGTAATGTATTAGTAGTGTAGTAGTAATGTATTAGTAGTGTAGTAGTACTGTATTAGTAGTGTAGTAGTAATGTATTAGTAGTGTAGTAGTAATGTATTAGTAGTGTAGTAGTAATGTATTAGTAGTGTATTAGTAATGTATTAGTAGTGTAGTAGTACTGTATTAGTAGTGTATTAGTAATGTATTAGTAGTGTATTAGTACTCACCCTGGTCTTCTTGTATATCTTGTTCTTGAGGTAGCTGAAGGTACGGCTAACCTTGGTGCCACTCTTCCCCTCAAAGTCCGTCCTCAGGGGACCCGCTATGTCCTCCTCAGATATACTACACACAGGGGACAGAGAGGTTCATACACACACACACACACACACACACACACACACACACACACACACACACACACACACACACACACACACACACACACACACAGGGGACAGAGAGGTTCACACACACACACACACACACACACACACACACACACACACATACATACACACACAGGGGACAGAGAGGTTCATACATACATACACACACACATACATACACACACACACACACACACACACACACACACACACACACACACACACACACACACATACACACAGGGGACAGAGAGGTTCACACACACACACACACACACACACATACATACATACACACACAGGGGACAGAAAGGTTCATACACACACACACACACACACACACACACACACACACACACACACACACACACACACACACACACAGGGGACAGAGAGGATCATACACACACACACACACACACACACAGGGGACAGAGGTACACACACACACACACACACACATACACACACACACACACACACACACAGGGGACAGAGAGGTTCATACACACACACACACACACACACACACACACACACACACACACACACACACACACACACACACACACACGTCCGTATGAATGCACACAGAGAAGGGACACAGCCATTAATATACAGTATATATATATACAGTTGAAGAAGGAAGTTTACATACACCTTATCCAAATACATTTAAAATCAGTTTTTCACAATTCCTGACATTTATTCCTTGTAAAATATTCCCTCTCTCAGGTCAGATAGGATCACCACTCTATTTTAAGAATGTGAAATGTCAGGATAATAGTAGAGAGAATGATTTATTTCAGCTTTAATTTCTTTCATCACATTCCCAGTGGGTCAGAAGTTTACATACACTCAATTAGTATTTGGTAGCATTGCCTTTAAATTGTTTAACTTGGGTCAAACGTTTCGGGTAGCCTTCCACAAGCTTCCCACAATAAGTTGGGTGAATTTTGGCCCATTCCTCCTGACAGAGCTGGTGTAACTGAGTCAGGTTTGTAGGCCTCCTTGCTCGCACACGCTTTTTCAGTTCTGCCAACAAATGTTCTATAGGATTGAGGTCAGGGCTTTGTAATGGCCACTCCAATACCTTGACTTTGTTGTCCTTAAGCCATTTTGCCACAAAAAACTTTGGAAGTATGCTTGGGGTCATTGTCCATTTGGAAGACTCATTTGCGACCAAACTTTAACTTCCTGACTGATGTCTTGAGATGTTGATTCAATATATCCACATAATTATCCGTCCTCATGATGCCATCTAGTTTGCGAAGTACACCAGTCCCTCCTGCAGCAAAGCACCCCCACAACATGGTGCTGCCACCCCCATGCTTCACGTTTGGGATGGTGTTCTTCGGCTTGCAAGCCTCCCGATTTTTCCTCCAAACATAACGATGGTCATTATGGCCAAACAGTTCTATTTTTGTTTCATCAGACCAGAGGACATTTCTCCAAAAAGTACGATCTTTGTCCCCATGTGCAGTTGCAAACCGTAGTCTGGCTTTTTTATGGCGGTTTTGGAGCAGTGGCTTCTTCCTTGCTGAGCGGCCTTTCAGGTTATGTGGATATAGGACTTGTTTTACTGTGGATATAGATACTTTTGTGCCTGTTTCCTCCAGCATCTTCACAAGGTCCTTTGCTGTTATTCTGCGATTGATTTGCACTTTTCGCACCAAGGTATGTTCATCTCCAGGAGACAGAACGCATCTCCTTCCTGAGCGGTATGACGGCTGCACGGTCCCATGGTGTTTATATTGGCGTACTATTGTTTGTACAGATGAAAGTGGTACCTTCAGGTGTTTGGAAATTGCTCCCAATGATGAACCAGGCTTGTGGAGGTTTTTTCTGAGGTCTAGGCTGATTTCTCTAGATTTTCCCATGATGTCAAGCAAAGAGGCACTGAGTTTGAATTTAGGCCTTGAAATACATCCACATGTACACCTCCAATTGACTCAAATGATGTCAATTAGCCTATCAGAAGCTTCTAAAGCATGACATCATTTTCTGGAATTTTCCAAGCTTTTTAAAGGTACAGTCAACTTAGTGTATGTAAACTTCTGACCCACTGGAATTGTGATACAGTGAATTATAAATGAAATCATCTGTCTGTAAACAATTGTTGGAAAAATTACTTGTGTCATGCGCAAAGTAGATGGCCTAACCGACTTGCCAAAACTACAGTTTGTTGACAAGAAATGTGTGGAGTGGTTGAAAAACGGGTTTTAATGATTCCAACGTAAGTGTATCTTCCGACTACTTACACAGACACACACACACACACACACACACACACACACACACAGACACAGACACACAGACACACAGACACACACAGACACACACACAGACACACACACAGACACACACACAGACACACACACACACACACACACACACACACACAGACACACACACAGACACACACACAGACACACACACACAGACACACACACACACACAGACACACACACAGACACACACACACACAGACACACACACACACACAGACACACACACAGACACACACACATTTGGTATTACTGTCCTTGTGGGGAGCTAAAATTGATTTATATAATTTTCTCCCTACTTTCTAACCCCAACCCTAACCCTAAACCTGACCCATAACCCCTAATCCTAAACCTGATCCCGACCCTAAACCTAACCCCTAACCCTAAACCTGACCCCTAACCCCTAATCCTAAACCTTACCCCAACCCTAAACCTCTAAACCTGACCCCTAACCCCTAATCCTAATCCTAAACCTGACCCCAACCCTAAACCTAACCCCTGGTCCTAAACCTGACCCTAAGCCCTAGTCCTAACCCTAACCTTAACCCCTAGTCCTAAACCTAAACCCTAGACCTAAACCTAACCCCTAATCCTAAACCTGACCCCATCCCTAAACCTAACCCCTAGTCCTAACCCTAACCCTAACCCCTAGTCCTAAACCTAACCCCTAATCCTAAACCTGACCCCATCCCTAAACCTAACCCCTAGTCCTAACCCTAACCCTAACCCCTAGTCCTAAACCTAACCCCTAATCCTAAACCTGACCCCAACCCTAAACCTAACCCCTAGTCCTAAACCTGACCCCTAACCCCTAATCCTAAACCTGACCCCAACCCTAAACCTAACCCCTAACCCTAAACCTAACCCCTAACCCCTAATCCTAAACCTGACCCCAACCCTAAACCTAACCCCTAACCCTAAACCTAACCCATAACCCCTAATCCTAAACCTGACCCCAACCCTAAACCTAACCCCTAACCCTAAACCTGACCCCTAACCCCTAATCCTAAACCTGACCCCAACCCTTAACCTAACCCCTAACCCTAAACCTGACCCCTAACCCCTAATCCTAAACCTGACCCCTAAACCCAAAATAGAATTTGTCCTCATGGAGACGTCCTTGTTTTATTGTCCTTGTGAGGATTTCCAGTTACCCACGAGTATAGTAATATAACTAACCCTAACCCTAACCCTAACCCTGACCAGTTACCCACGAGTATAGTAATATAACTAACCCTAACCCTAACCCTGACCCTAACCCTAACCCTGACCCTGACCAGTTACCCACGAGTATAGTAATATAACTAACCCTAACCCTAACCCTGACCCTAACCCTAACCCTGACCCTGACCAGTTACCCACGAGTATAGTAATATAACTAACCCTAACCCTAACCCTAACCCTGACCAGTTACCCACGAGTATAGTAATATAACTAACCCTAACCCTAACCCTGACCCTAACCCTAACCCTGACCCTGACCAGTTACCCACGAGTATAGTAATATAACTAACCCTAACCCTAACCCTAACCCTGACCAGTTACCCACGAGTATAGTAATATAACTAACCCTAACCCTAACCCTAACCCTGACCAGTTACCCACGAGTATAGTAATATAACTAACCCTAACCCTAACCCTAACCCTGACCAGTTACCCACGAGTATAGTAATATAACTAACCCTAACCCTAACCCTGACCAGTTACCCACGAGTATAGTAATATAACTAACCCTAACCCTAACCCTAACCCTGACCAGGTACCCACGAGTATAGTAATATAACTAACCCTAACCCTAACCCTAACCCTGACCAGGTACCCACGAGTATAGTAATATAACTAACCCTAACCCTAACCCTAACCCTGACCAGGTACCCACGAGTATAGTAATACAAGCATGCGGCACCCCACACACACAACACCCCAAACACACTACACACACTACACACCACATGTGCTGTAACTCTGTAGTGAGTAATGCAGTAGTCCTTCCCAACACACTACACACACTACATGTGCTGTAACTCTGTAGTGAGTAATGCAGTAGTCCTTCCCAACACACTACACACACTACACACCACATGTGCTGTAACTCTGTAGTGAGTAATGCAGTAGTCCTTCCCAACACACTACACACACTACACACCACATGTGCTGTAACTCTGTAGTGAGTAATGCAGTAGTCCTTCCCAACACACTACACACCACATGTGCTGTAACTCTGTAGTGAGTAACACAGTAGTCCTTCCCAACACACTACACACACTACACACCACATGTGCTGTAACTCTGTAGTGAGTAATGCAGTAGTCCTTCCCAACACACTACACACACTACACACCACATGTGCTGTAACTCTGTAGTGAGTAATGCAGTAGTCCTTCCCAACACACTACACACCACATGTGCTGTAACTCTGTAATGAGTAATGCAGTAGTCCTTCCCAACACACTACACACCACATGTGCTGTAACTCTGTAGTGAGTAATGCAGTAGTCCTTCCCAACACACTACACACCACATGTGCTGTAACTCTGTAATGAGTAATGCAGTAGTACTTCCCAACACACTACACACACTACACACCACATGTGCTGTAACTCTGTAGTGAGTAATGCAGTAGTACTTCCCAACACACTACACACACTACACACCACATGTGCTGTAACTCTGTAGTGAGTAATGCAGTAGTCCTTCCCAACACACTACACACACTACACACCACATGTGCTGTAACTCTGTAGTGAGTAATGCAGTAGTCCTTCCCAACACACTACACACACTACATGTGCTGTAACTCTGTAGTGAGTAATGCAGTAGTCCTTCCCAACACACTACACACACTACACACCACATGTGCTGTAACTCTGTAGTGAGTAATGCAGTAGTCCTTCCCAACACACTACACACACTACACACCACATGTGCTGTAACTCTGTAGTGAGTAATGCAGTAGTCCTTCCCAACACACTACACACCACATGTGCTGTAACTCTGTAGTGAGTAACACAGTAGTCCTTCCCAACACACTACACACACTACACACCACATGTGCTGTAACTCTGTAGTGAGTAATGCAGTAGTCCTTCCCAACACACTACACACCACATGTGCTGTAACTCTGTAATGAGTAATGCAGTAGTCCTTCCCAACACACTACACACCACATGTGCTGTAACTCTGTAGTGAGTAATGCAGTAGTCCTTCCCAACACACTACACACACTACACACCACATGTGCTGTAACTCTGTAGTGAGTAATGCAGTAGTCCTTCCCAACACACTACACACCACATGTGCTGTAACTCTGTAATGAGTAATGCAGTAGTACTTCCCAACACACTACACACACTACACACCACATGTGCTGTAACTCTGTAGTGAGTAATGCAGTAGTACTTCCCAACACACTACACACACTACACACCACATGTGCTGTAACTCTGTAGTGAGTAATGCAGTAGTCCTTCCCAACACACTACACACACTACACACCACATGTGCTGTAACTCTGTAGTGAGTAATGCAGTAGTCCTTCCCAACACACTACACACACTACACACCACATGTGCTGTAACTCTGTAGTGAGTAATGCAGTAGTCCTTCCCAACACACTACACACCACATGTGCTGTAACTCTGTAGTGAGTAATGCAGTAGTCCTTCCCAACACACTACACACCACATGTGCTGTAACTCTGTAGTGAGTAATGCAGTAGTCCTTCCCAACACACTACACACCACATGTGCTGTAACTCTGTAGTGAGTAATGCAGTAGTCCTTCCCAACACACTACACACACTACACACCACATGTGCTGTAACTCTGTAGTGAGTAATGCAGTAGTCCTTCCCAACACACTACACACACTACACACCACATGTGCTGTAACTCTGTAGTGAGTAATGCAGTAGTCCTTCCCAACACACTACACACCACATGTGCTGTAACTCTGTAGTGAGTAATGCAGTAGTCCTTCCCAACACACTACACACACTACACACCACATGTGCTGTAACTCTGTAGTGAGTAATGCAGTAGTCCTTCCCAACACACTACACACCACATGTGCTGTAACTCTGTGGTGAGTAATGCAGTAGTCCTTCCCAACACACTACACACCACATGTGCTGTAACTCTGTAGTGAGTAATGCAGTAGTCCTTCCCAACACACTACACACCACATGTGCTGTAACTCTGTAGTGAGTAATGCAGTAGTCCTTCCCAACACACAACACACCACATGTGCTGTAACTCTGTAGTGAGTAATGCAGTAGTCCTTCCCAACACATTACACACACTACACACCACATGTGCTGTAACTCTGTAGTGAGTAATGCAGTAGTCCTTCCCAACACACTACACACCACATGTGCTGTAACTCTGTGGTGAGTAATGCAGTAGTCCTTCCCAACACACTACACACACTACACACCACATGTGCTGTAACTCTGTAGTGAGTAATGCAGTAGTCCTTCCCAACACACTACACACACTACACACCACATGTGCTGTAACTCTGTGGTGAGTAATGCAGTAGTCCTTCCCAACACACTACACACCACATGTGCTGTAACTCTGTAGTGAGTAATGCAGTAGTCCTTCCCAACACACTACACACCACATGTGCTGTAACTCTGTAGTGAGTAATGCAGTAGTCCTTCCCAACACACTACACACCACATGTGCTGTAACTCTGTGGTAAGTAATGCAGTAGTCCTTCCCAACACACTACACACCACATGTGCTGTAACTCTGTGGTAAGTAATGCAGTAGTCCTTCCCAACACACTACACACCACATGTGCTGTAACTCTGTAGTGAGTAATGCAGTAGTCCTTCCCAACACACTACACACCACATGTGCTGTAACTCTGTGGTGAGTAATGCAGTAGTCCTTCCCAACACACTACACACCACATGTGCTGTAACTCTGTAGTGAGTAATGCAGTAGTCCTTCCCAACACACTACACACCACATGTGCTGTAACTCTGTGGTGAGTAATGCAGTAGTCCTTCCCAACACACTACACACCACATGTGCTGTAACTCTGTAGTGAGTAATGCAGTAGTCCTTCCCAACACACTACACACCACATGTGCTGTAACTCTGTGGTGAGTAATGCAGTAGTCCTTCCCAACACACTACACACACTACACAACACATGTCCTGTAACTCTGTGGTGAGTAATGCAGTAGTCCTTCCCAACACACTACACACCACATGTGCTGTAACTCTGTGGTGAGTAATGCAGTAGTCCTTCCCAACACACTACACACACTAGACACCACATGTGCTGTAACTCTGTGGTGAGTAATGCAGTAGTCCTTCCCAACACACTACACACACTAGACACCACATGTGCTGTAACTCTGTAGTGAGTAATGCAGTAGTCCTTCCAAACACACTACACACACTAGACACCACATGTGCTGTAACTCTGTGGTGAGTAATGCAGTAGTCCTTCCCAACACACTACACACACTACATGTGCTGTAACTCTGTGGTGAGTAATGCAGTAGTCCTTCCCAACACACTACACACCACATGTGCTGTAACTTTGTAGTGAGTAATGCAGTAGTCCTTCCCAACACACTACACACACTACACACCACATGTGCTGTAACTCTGTGGTGAGTAATGCAGTAGTCCTTCCCAACACACTACACACCACATGTGCTGTAACTCTGTGGTGAGTAATGCAGTAGTCCTTCCCAACACACTACACACCACATGTGCTGTAACTCTGTAGTGAGTAATGCAGTAGTCCTTCCCAACACACTACACACCACATGTGCTGTAACTCTGTGGTGAGTAATGCAGTAGTCCTTCCCAACACACTACACACACTACACAACACATGTGCTGTAACTCTGTAATGAGTAATGCAGTAGTCCTTCCCAACACACTACACACACTACACACCACATGTGCTGTAACTCTGTGGTGAGTAATGCAGTAGTCCTTCCCAACACACTACACACACTACACACCACATGTGCTGTAACTCTGTAATGAGTAATGCAGTAGTCCTTCCCAACACACTACACACACTACACACCACATGTGCTGTAACTCTGTAATGAGTAATGCAGTAGTCCTTCCTCACCTGTAAGCCAGAGAGCCAGAAGTGCTGGAGAATGACCTGGTACCTGTAGAAGAACAGAGGAAGAGGAGATGGGAAGGACTAGCTTTAACCCCCAGGGGTCAGTTGGATCAACCTATCAAGCATCTCAGGGTAGGAGTGGTGGTCTAGGATCAGGTCACAGGGTAGGAGAGGTGATATAGGATCAGGTCACAGGGTAGGAGTGCTGGTCTAGTATCAGGTCTCAGGGTAGGAATGCTGATCTAGGATCAGGTCTAGGATCAGGTCTCAGGGTAGGAGTGGTGATATAGGACCAGGTCTCAGGGTAGGAATGCTGATCTAGGATCAGGTCTAGGATCAGGTCTAAGGGTAGAAGTGGTGATCTAGGATCAGGTCTCAGGGTAGGAGTGGTGGTCTAGGATCAGGTCTCAGGGTAGGAGTGGTGGTCTAGGATCAGGTCTAGGATCAGGTCTCAGGGTAGGAGTGGTGATATAGGACCAGGTCTCAGTACTGAACCCCACATTCTGTCTTCATACAGGGCTGTTTCTCCCAGTCCGTAAGCCCCCAGGCATATACAGGGCTGTTTCTCCCAGTCCGTAAGCTCCCCAGACATATACAGGCTGTTTTCTCCCACTCCGTAAGCCCTCCAGGCATATACAGGCTGTTTCTCCCAGTCCGTAAGCCCCCCAGGTATATACAGGCTGTTTCTCCCAGTCCGTAAGCCCCCCAGGCATATACAGGGCTGTTTCTCCCAGTCCGTAAGCCCCCCAGCATATACAGGGCTGTTTCTCCCAGTCCGTAAGCCCCCCAGACATATACAGGGCTGTTTCTCCCAGTCCGTAAGCTCCCCAGGCATATACAGGCTGTTTCTCCCAGTCCGTAACGCCCCAGGCATATACAGGGCTGTTTCTCCCAGTCCGTAAGCCCCCCAGGCATATACAGGCTGTTTCTCCCAGTCCGTAAGCCCCCAGGCATATACAGGCTGTTTCTCCCAGTCCGTAAGCCCCCCAGGCATATACAGGGCTGTTTCTCCCCATCCGTAAGCCCCCCAGGCATATACAGGGCTGTTTCTCCCAAGTCCGTAAGCCCCCCAGGCATATACAGGGCTGTTTCTCCCAGTCCGTAAGCCCCCCAGGCATATACAGGGTTTCTCCCGTCCGTAAGCCCCCCAGGCATATACAGGCTGTTTCTCCCAGTCCGTAAGCCCCCCAGGCATAACAGGCTGTTTCTCCCAGTCCGTAAGCCCCCCAGGCATATACAGCTGTTTCTCCCAGTCCGTAGCTCCCCAGACATATACAGGGCTGTTTCTCCCAGTCCGTAAGCTCCCCAGACATACAGGGCTGTTTCTCCCAGTCCGTAAGCCCTCCAGACATTACAGGCTGTTTCTCCCAGTCCGTAAGCCCCCCAGCCATATACAGGCGTTTTTCCCAGTCCGTAAGCCCCCCAGGCATATACAGGGCTGTTTCTCCCAGTCCGTAAGCCCCCCAGGTATATACAGGGCTGTTTCTCCAGTCCGTAAGCCCCCCAGGCATATACAGGGCTGTTTCTCCCAGTCCGTAAGCCCCCCAGGCATATACAGGCTGTTCTCCCAGTCCGTCCCCCCCAGGCATATACAGGGCTGTTTCTCCCAGTCCGTAAGCCCCCCAGGCATATACAGGGCTGTTTCTCCCACTCCGTAAGCCCCCCAGACAGCACTTCAGAGCCCCACTGTTCCCCTACACTACTCCACCAAGCCCAAGGCTGTACCAGGTCCCAGGTTGTTGAGGAGATGAATGGCGACAAGACAAAACAGTCTTTTGATCTGCGTTTTTCTTAGGATCTCTGCACGTACGAGGTTCAAACTGTACTGTCACCCTACCAATTGACTATATTACACGTTCCGTCTTGCTGAAGCCCCCATTTCTACTGGCGTCGATGACAAGATAGCACACCCGTCCTTTTCTCAGAGCATTCCTGGGAGCCAGTTTTGTTATGAGAAGTCTGTCTGGAGGATAACTGGTGTGAAGAACAATCCTCCCTGCTGTTTTGTTGTGGGCAGATGATCCTGTATTGTGTTGTGGGAAAGGCCCTGTATTGTGTTGTGGGTAAGGACCCTGTATTTGTTGTGGTAGAGGACCCTGTATTGTGTTGTGGGTAAGACCCTGTATTGTGTTGTGAAGAGGACCCTGTATTGTGTTGTGGGTAGAGGACCCTGTATTGTGTTGTGGGTAGAGGACCCTGTATTGTGTGTGGGTAGAGGACCCGTATTGTGTTGTGGGTAAGGACCCTGTATTGTGTGTGGGTAGAGGACCCTGTATTGTGTTGTGGGCAGATGATCCTGTATTGTGTTGTGGGAAGAGGACCCTGTATTGTGTTGTGGGTAGAGGACCCTGTATTGTGTTGTGGAAGAGGACCCTGTATGTGTTGTGGGTAGAGGACCCTGTATTGTGTTGTGGGTAGAGGACCCTGTATTGTGTTGTGGGAAGAGACCCTGTATTGGTTTGTGGGTAGAGGACCCTGTATTGTGTTGTGGGAAGAGGACCCTGTATTGTGTTGTGGTAGAGGACCTTATTGTGTTGTGGGTAGAGACCCTGTATTGTGTTGTGGGAAGAGACCCTGTATTGTGTTGTGGGTAGAGGACCCTGTATTGTGTTGTGCGTAGAGGACCTGTATTTGTTTGGGAAAGGACCCTGTATTGTGTTGTGGGTAGAGACCCTGTATTGTGTTGTGGTTAGAGGACCCTGTATTGTGTTTGTGGGAGGGACCCTGTATTGTGTTTGTGGTAGAGGACCCTGTATTGTGTTGTGCGTAGAGGACCCTGTATTGTGTTGTGGGAAGAGGACCCTGTATTGTGTTGTGGGTAGGACCCTGTATGTGTTGTGGGTAGAGACCCTGTATTGTGTTGTGGGTAGAGGACCCTTATTGTGTTGTGGTAGAGGACCCTGTATTGTGTTGTGGGTAGAGACCCTGTATTGTGTTGTGGTAGAGGACCCTGTATTGTGTTGTGGGTAGAGGACCCTGTATTGTGTTGTGGGTAAGGACCCTGTATTGTGTTGTGGGTAGAGGACCTTTTGGTTGTGGGTAAGACCTGTATTGTGTTGTGGGTAGAGGACCCTGTGTTGTGGTAGAGGACCCTGTATTGGTGTTGTGGTAGAGGACCCTGTATTGTGTTTGTGATAGGACCCTGTATTGTGTTGTGGGTAGAGGACCTGTATTGTTGTGGGAAGACCCTGTATTGTGTTGTGGAAGAGGACCCTGTATTGTGTTGTGGGTAGAGGACCCTGTATTGTGTTGTGCGTAGAGGACCCTGTATTGTGTTGTGGGAAGAGGACCCTGTATTGTTGTGTGGGTAGAGGACCCTGTATTGTGTTGTGGGTAGAGGACCCTGTATTGTGTTGTGGAAGAGGACCCTGTATTGTGTTGTGGGTAGAGGACCCTGTATTGTGTTGTGGTAGAGGACCCTGTATTGTGTTGTGGGAAGAGGACCCTGTATTGTGTTGTGGGTAGAGGACCCTGTATTGTGTTGTGGGTAGAGGACCCTGTATTGTGTGTGGGTAGAGGACCCTGTATTGTGTTGTGGGTAGAGGACCCTGTATTGTGTGGTAGAGGACCTGTATTGTGTTGTGGTAGAGGACCCTGTATGTGTTGTGGGTAAGGACCCTGTATTGTGTTGTGGGTAGAGGACCCTGTATTGTTGTGGTAGAGGACCCTGTGTTGTGGGTAGAGGACCTGTGTTGGTAGAGCTGGTTGTGGGTAGAGGACCCTGTGTTGTGGTAGAGGACCCTGTGTTGTGGGTAGGACCTGTATGTGTTGTGTAGAGGACCCTGGATTGTGTTGTGGGTAGAGGACCCTGGATTGTGTGATTGGTTGAGTGAACAGAGCTCTCACTGAAAAGGGACTGGGCCTCTGTTCAATCAATCAAATGTATTTAAAAAGCCCTTTTTACATCAGCAGTTGTCACAAAGTGCTTGTACAGAAACCCAGGCTAAAACCCCAACAGCAAGCATGCAGATGTAGAAGCACGGTGCTAGGAAAAACTCCCTAGAAAGGCAGGAACCTAGGAAGAAACCTAGAGAAGAACCAGGCTCTGAGGGGTGGCCAGTCCTCTTCTGGCTGTGCCGGGTGGAGGTTATAAAGATACATGGCCATAAAGGCCAGATTGTTCTTCTGATTGTTCACTGTCCTCTACAGTTCCCCTCACTTATCACTAACCAGTACCTCCTCCTCTGTTTCCGTCTCACTCTCGCTTTCTCTCGCTCTCTCTCGCTCTCTGTTTCTGTCTCACTCTCTCTCTCTCTCTCTCTCTCGCTCTTTCTGCAGCATCGGACAACAGCCAGCGGTTTCAGGAAACGTGTTTTGCGTTCGCACTAACGCCGCAGCAAGTCCAACAGATTAGCAGCTCAATGTAAGAGACACTCAGACCCTCTACTCTACCATGTACCCTATACTACCCTCTATCCTACCATGTACCCTATACTACCCTCTACTCTACCATGTACCCTACCAACGTACCCGCCTACCCTTTATCTACCATGTACCCTATTCTACCATGTACCCTATACTACCCTCTATCCTACCATGTACCCTATACTACCATGTACCCTATACTACCCTCTACCCTACCATGTACCCTATACTACCATGTACCCTACCAACGTACCCTGCCACCCTCAACCCTACCATGTACCCTATACTACCCTCTACTCTACCATGTACCCTATACTACCATGTACCCTACCTAGCCTCTATCCTACCATGTACCCTATTCTACCATTACCCTATACTACCCTCTACTCTACCATGTACCCTATTCTACCATGTACCCTGCCTCTATCCTACCATGTACCCTGTACTACCATGTACCCTATACTACCCTCTACTCTACCATGTACCTATTCTACCATGTACCCTGCCTAGCCTCTATCCTACCATGTACCCTATACTACCCTCCACCCTACCATGTACCCTATTCTACCATGTATCCTACCAACGTACCCTTCCTACCCTCTACCCTACACCCTATACTACCATGTACCCTACCAATGTACCATTCCTACCCTCTACCCTACCATGTACCCTTCCACCCTCAACCCTACCATGTACCCTATACTACCATGTACCCTACCAACGTACCCTGCCTACCCTCTACCCTCCCATGTCCCCTGTCTCAAGGTACCCTACTACCCTCTACCCTACCAACGTACCTATACTACCATGTACGCTACCAACCCTCTACACTACATGTACCCTACCAACGTACCCTCCCTACCCTCTACCCTACCATGTACCCTGTACTACCATGTACGCTACCAATCCTCAACCCTACCATGTACCCTATTCTACCATGTACCCTGCCAACGTACCCTGCCTACCCTCTACACTACCATGTACCCTGTACTACCACGTACCCTATACTACCAACGTACCCTACCCACCCTCTGCTCAACCATATACACTTTACTACCATGTACCCTACCAACGTACCCTGCCTACCCTCTACCCTACCATGTACCCCTATACTACCCTCTACCCTACCAACGTACCCTGCCTACCCTCTACCCTACCATGTACCCCTATACTACCATGTACCCTACCAACGTACCCTATACTACCCTTTACCCTACCAACGTACCCTGCCTACCCTCTACCCTACCATGTACCCTGTACTACAAGATACCCTACCAACGTACACTACCTACCCTCTACCCTACCAACGTACCCTATACTACCAATGTACCCTACCCACCCTTTAATGTCCGTCTGTGTTTTTCAGGGACATCTCGGGACCAAATGTGACTTCACAGTACAAGTTCAGTTACGGTAAGTTGATAGAACTCATTGTTCTACTTCTAGTAGGTTTCTATCAGCCACTATGTAGGTCCTGATCAATATATATCCTGATCAATATATATCCTGATCAATATATATCCTGATCAATATATATCCTGATCAATATATCCTCCCACTATACTACAACCACTATGTAGGTCCTGATCAATATATATCCTGATCATATATTCCCCACTAACTACAACCACTATGTAGGTCCTGATCAATATATATCCTGATCAATATATATCCTGATCAATATATCCTCCCACTATACTACAACCACTATGTAGGTCCTGATCAATATATATCCTGATCAATATATATCCTGATCAATATATCCTCCCACTATACTACAGCCACTATGTAGATGTTACCATGTCAAGCCAGCTAGATATTAAACAGAGGATATGGCTGTTACCATGCTTTATACTAGACAGAGGAAATGGCTGTTACCATGCTTTATACTAGACAGAGGAAATGGCTGTTACCATGCTTTATACTAGACAGAGGAAATGGCTGTTACCATGCTTTATACTAGACAGAGGAAATGGCTGTTACCATGCTTTATACTAGACAGAGGAAATGGCTGTTACCATGCTTTATACTAGACAGAGGAAATGGCTGTTACCATGCTTTATACTAGACAGAGGAAATGGCTGTTACCATGCTTTATACTAGACAGAGGAAATGGCTGTTACCATGCTTTATACTAGACAGAGGAAATGGCTGTTACCATGCTTTATACTAGACAGGGGAAATGGCTGTTACCATGCTTATACTAACAAGAAATGGCTGTTACCATGCTTTATACTAGACAGAGGAAATGGCTGTTACCATGCTTTATACTAGACAGAGGAAATGGCTGTTACCATGCTTTATACTAGACAGAGGAAATGGCTGTTACCATGCTTTATACTAGACAGGGAAATGGCTGTTACCATGCTTTATACTAGACAGGGGAAATGGCTGTTACCATGCTTTATACTAGACAGGGGAAATGGCTGTTACCATGCTTTATACTGGACAGAGGAAATGGCTGTTACCGTGCTTTATACTAGACAGAGGAAATGGCTGTTACCGTGCTTTATACTAGACAGAGGAAATGGCTGTTACCGTGCTTTATACTAGACAGAGGAAATGGCTGTTACCGTGCTTTATACTAGACAGAGAAATGGCTGTTACCGTGCTTTATACTAGACAGAGGAAATGGCTGTTACGGTGCTTTATACTAGACAGAGGAATGGCTGTTACCGTGCTTTATACTAGACAGAGGAAATGGCTGTTACCGTGCTTTTACTAGACAGAGGAAATGGCTGTTACCGTGCTTTATACTAGACAGAGGAAATGGCTGTTACCGTGCTTTATACTAGACAGAGGAAATGGCTGTTACCGTGCTTTATACTAGACAGAGGAAATGGCTGTTACCGTGCTTTATACTAGACAGAGGAAGGCTGTTACCGTGCTTTATACTAGACAAGGAAATGGCTGTTACCGTGCTTTATACTAGACAGAGGAAATGGCTGTTACCGTGCTTTATACTAGACAGAGGAAATGGCTGTTACCTGCTTTATACTAGACAAGGAAATGGCTGTTACCGTGCTTATACTAGAAGAGGAAATGGCTGTTACCGTGCTTTATACTAGACAGAGGAAATGGCTGTTACCGTGCTTTATACTAGACGAGGAAATGGCTGTTACCGTGCTTTATACTAGACAGAGGAAATGGCTGTTACCGTGCTTTATACTAGACAGAGGAAATGGCTGTTACCGTGCTTTATACTAGACAGAGGAAATGGCTGTTACCGTGCTTTATACTAGACAGAGGAAATGGCTGTTACCGTGCTTTATACTAGACAGAGGAAATGGCTGTTACCGTGCTTTATACTAGAGAGGAAATGGCTGTTACCGGCTTTATACTAGACAGAGGAAATGGCTGTTACCGTGCTTTATACTAGACAAGAAATGGCTGTTACCGGTGCTTTATACTGGACAGAGGAAATGGCTGTTACCGTGCTTTATACTGACAGAGGAAATGGCTGTTACCGTGCTTTATACTGACAGGGAAATGGCTGTTACCGTGCTTTATACTAGACAGAGGAAATGGCTGTTACCGTGCTTTATACTAACAGAGAAATGGCTGTTACGCGTGCTTTATACTAGACAGAGGAAATGGCTGTTACGTGCTTTATACTAGACAGAGGAAATGGCTGTTACCGTGCTTTATACTAGACGAGGAATGGCTGTTACCGTGCTTTATACTAGACGAGGAAATGGCTGTTACCGTGCTTTATACTGGACAGAGGAAATGGCTGTTACCGTGCTTTAACTGACAGAGGAAATGGCTGTTACCGTGCTTTATACTAACAGAGAAATGGCTGTTACCGTGCTTTATACTAGACAGGGAAATGGCTGTTACCGTGCTTTATACTAGACAGAGGAAATGGCTGTTACCGTGCTTTATACTAGACAGAGGAAATGGCTGTTACCGTGCTTTATACTAGACAGAGGAAATGGCTGTTACCGTGCTTTATACTAGACAGAGGAAATGGCTGTTACCGTGCTTTATACTAGACAGAGGAAATGGCTGTTACCGTGCTTTATACTAGACAAGAGAAATGGCTGTTCCGTGCTTTATACTAGACAGAGGAAATGGCTGTTACCGTGCTTTATACTAGACAGAGGAAATGGCTGTTACCGTGCTTTATACTAGACAGAGGAAATGGCTGTTACCGGGCTTTATACTAGACAGAGAAATGGCTGTTACCGTGCTTTATACTAGACAGAGAAATGGCTGTTACCGTGCTTTATACTGACAGAGGAAATGGCTGTTACCATGCTTTATACTAGACAGGAAATGGCTGTTACCGTGCTTTATACTAGACAGAGGAAATGGCTGTTACCGTGCTTTATACTAGACAGAGGAAATGACTGTTACCGTGCTTTATACTAGACAGAGGAAATGCTGTTACCGTGCTTTATACAGACAGAGGAAATGCTGTTACCGTGCTTTATACTAGACAGAGGAAATGGCTGTACCGTGCTTTATACTAGACAGAGGAAATGGCTGTTACCGTGCTTTATACTAGACAGAGGAAATGGCTGTTACCGTGCTTTATACTAGACAGAGGAAATGGCTGTTACCGTGCGTTATACTAGACAGAGGAAATGGCTGTTACCGTGCTTTATACTAGACAGAGGAAATGGCTGTTACCATGCTTTATACTAGACAGAGGAAATGGCTGTTACCATGCTTTATACTAGACAGAGGAAATGGCATGGGAAATCATCATTGTTTGTTCACTACTCCCACCCAAATGACATAACATCCTATCAGGAAACACAAAATGGAAAAACATAAATGAAAGAATATGACACAGCCTACAACTGAAATATAATGATTAGACTATAAATGTAGCCTATGTCAAATACAATGATTTAGTTAACACGTTTAATTACAGACAATTACTAAGCCAAATTATTTATGT